>NC_134494.1:1508425-1632728 GCF_040206685.1 Ascaphus truei
TAACACGGTACTGATACTCTACATGGATACACACACACACACACACACACACACACACACACACACACACACACACACACACACACACACACGAGCAAAAGATATGGTGCCAAAAACAGTACTATGTGAGGATGTGATAATTAAACTAAGGTGACCTATGGAAATTAATTAAGAAGTGTATATAGTGCTGTAAGTGTATATGATTGTGATTTGTGTATAAATATTGACGCGTATACCATATAACGTATGTATTCTACTATACTAAACAATGCAACACAACCATAAAATAGTGAAAAAATAAAAATTAACTGAAGTGCAAAAAAGTGCCAAAAAAGAGAAAATAAAAAACATATAATAATAATTGAAAAGTCCAACCAGTCCTTCAAAGTTAGTCCATAATGGGAGGTATTGGATATAAACAAGGGGGTCTTCGGCTGCTCTCACACGGGATAAACCAACTCCACGGGTATCTAGAAACACAAAAAGAGAGAGAGCGCACGCCCCATAGCATAACACTGTATGTATTCCCCTTTTAAAATAAACATACAGTGTTATGCTATGGGGCGTGCGCTCTCTCTCTTTTTGTGTTATATAAACAGAGGCGGCACATTTTATTTGAGTGCGGCTAGCTCCGCAAGCCTGGGGATGCCCCGGCATGCTAGCCGCACTCCCTTGGCGTGCCACGCGTCATCGGGAGCCTGCGCCCCCTGCACGCGCGTCCAGGGCTCCCGAGGGAGCCCTGGTGTCCCGCGATGTGGGGGGACGGCAGCAGGGGGTTCCGGGGGACCCGGCAGCGGGAGGGAGAAAGCCCTGATCGGAGGGCGCTCCTCCGTGTCTTCGGCGTGCGCCCGGCACCCTCTGGCGCGCGCCAGGTTACTGCTGCGGCCGAGAACGGGCAAATGCTCGAATAAACTCAGCCGCAGCAGCAGTATATATATATATATATATATATATATATATATAAAAACCAACATCACAGCTTGCACTCAATGTACTGGTTCATATAGACAGGTGCTAGTCTCAAATAATAGAAAAACAACATTACCATTCTCTCGTCCGGTAAAGAAAGACTGCACTCGGTTCAGTAATCATGCCCAATACAGTTTTTCATGATTACTGAACCGAGTGCAGTCTTTCTTTACCGGACGAGGAGAATGGTAATGTTGTTTTTTTATATATATATATATATATATATACACACATACAGTGGTTGACAAATCACAAAAAAATCTACTCGCCACCTAGTACCAAACGTGTGCTGCTTGGGCCAATATTTACTCGCCCGGGGTTTAAATCCACTCGCCAGGGGCGAGCAAATGTATAGGGTTTGTCGAACAGAGTGTGTGTGTGTGTGTGTGTGTGTGTGTGTGTGTGTGTGTGTGTGTGTGTGTGTGTGTGTGTGTGTGTGTGTGTGTGTGTGTGTGTGTGTGTATATATATATATATATATATATATATATATATATATATATATACACAATAGGGGTCTGCGCTCGTGTGTGGAACGCCAGAAGTATAGGATATATAAAATTAATTAAACCGGTAATAAATCATAAATACATCAACATAATATTAATGAATTAATATAATGATATACCAATGCAATATATCCTAAATAATGAAATTAATTAATATACCAAAAATGCACTGTGAATGTCCAATATAAAAAAAAAAGCTAAAAACATACAATTATACATATTTGTGTGGTGCTGTGAACTTTGCCTTAATCTGCTCAATGCAGATAGTCCTCTAGAGTCCAACAAATAAGTCCAATAATTGGGGAGTGACAGTGGCACTATTAGGACCAACAGGCAGCTTCTTAAAAGGCACAACGACCCCCCTCTCCACCTGCATAGAAAAATATAAGAAAAAAAAAAGCGCCAAATCCTAGTGCATTACTGTGCAAAAATAGATATATTTAATTCCCAAAAATCTCAATAAAAATGAACTCACAAACATAAAACAATTAAAAGCATTGTATGAGTAATACTCATGCTCCTAGGACCAGGAAACGCTGCTTTGCTGCTGTAGTCCCTCCGTGACTCCACTGGAACAGATTGCTGCCTCCGTTGTTCACTGCCTGCAGGAACTGACGTATCAGGCACTCCACGATGGTCTCTCCCCCGGTATACACCAAACAGTTGATCTTTAGTTCCCACCGGGAACGGTTGAGAGTCGCGGACCAGCGGGTGACGTCACGGGAACAGTTCTAATTACCGGACCGGTACAGATACTCAGCAGTTCAATGGCAAGCGTTGCAAAGTCCACTGCACACCTTCCCTACGCGTTTCATCTGATTTACAGACTTCTTCAGGGGATGAACTCTGGGTGTGTGGTGTCTCATGTTATATACCTCCCAAATCAAATTAGCTTAATTAGTTAAAAGGCAAAAAACAATGTGTTGGCAATTTGAATTGTACGTGGAACCGATTGAATACACATGTGAACACCTAATGTTGCATCCACATCACTAAATACTTGCCAGCACAAAGAAATATATATACAATACTGATGAATACCAGTTATACTATAAAATTATTAAAACAAATATATAGTTGATGTCCTTGTCTATGTTATTTTGTTGTAATTATACGGACTACAAGGGTGTATCTAGAGATATCAAGAGAATATACTGTAGTTGCCAACACCTCAATATAAATGATATTTAGCAACAGTTATACATTTCATATGTTAAACAAAAAATTAATATTATTATTCTTATAAAACAAAAATTATTTCATAATCATGTCCTTATTTGTTTTAGTTAAACATACTATAAGGGTACATCTCAAGATATCCTAAATGCCCCAATGAACAGAAGAGTTAGATATTTATTCAATACAATATAAATGTGGCTTAAAGAGGGTAGATCAATTAATGAACAAGAAAGAGCATAATAGTCTCTTAGATACCATTGATTTTTATCTTGGTACATTATTTATATTTTACTTAGTATTATCATGGATAAAGATTGAAACCATAATCCCTTATGAGTGGTTTTCCTCTTAATATTGCAGAACCATTTGTGATATTAAATGAGTGTTAGTCAGTGTCCCATAAGATGGAGGTTAAAGTATCTTTGTGTTTATGTATATAAATCCAATTTGGACTATAAAATAGAACCAGCGTGGAAAAGAGCAGCATTGAACTCCATAAAGAATATAATATGGAGTTAAGAAATATATTAGGAAGTTTAGGACCGGGCATGTATCCTAGGTCACTTGAATCGTCAGCCCAGTAAGATTGCATGGTTCAGCTTACTCCCAACACTCCTCGATGGGGGGGGGGAATAGAGGGGGGAGAGGGGGGAAAAATGTGATGGTGAAAAAATGGAAATCTATGTGTATGTGATACGTGAAATAACAAATATAAATAAATATTAATAAATGTGTCCTAGTATGGCACTGTGTTATATGTATATGTATGTGCTATCAATAATAATAATAAACCCTTAACTAATGTTAATGTGCTATCATAAATACTTAACACCATAATGGGTGAATTTATATTAATAATCACCTATGTCAGGCGATCACGAAGGGAACATGTGACCATGTTCAACCCAGACCTCCGTGGTCACCAGACTTGTAATGGTTACCTAACCTACAGTAACAAGGAGCAAAAAGAAAAAAAGGCAAAGAAAAAGGCAAAGAAAAAACAGGAGAAAAATCCGTCCCAAAAAAATAGACAGAGGTCAGATTAGATGACTGTGCTGACATCAATACAATCATTTAGGCCTTCTGGACTCAATGTATTTAATTCGTAGATCCAGTATGTTTCTCTCAGATTGAGCAATTTGTGCCTGTCTCCACTCAGAAGTGTAGAATTTATAGCCTCAACCCCCATGATTACTAATGAGGACGGATCTTTATTGTGCTTCAATTCGTAATGTCTGGATAGACTATGTGTTTTTAACCCATGAATTATATTACGTCGATGTTCCAGGAATCGTATACATAGGGGCCCCTTTTGGTTCTACCAATATACTGAAGCCCACAGGGGCATGTAATCGCGTATACAATGTGAGTGGACAGACAGTTGATATGGCCTTTTATTTGATGTACAGATCCATTTGAGTGGGATGTGACACTCTCAGTCTTTTTTAAGTGTTTGCATGTAAGGCATCTTGAGCGATTGCACAGGAAATTACCATTTTTAACGTTCTTATTTGTTTGTACAGCATTTCTGAATTTTCTCAGTCTACTGGGTGCCACGATTGATTTTATATTTCTGGCCTTCTGAAATATCACCGGTATTTTGGGTGGTAGATTTTTGCCTATGATCGGATCATTAAGCAAAATTCCCCAGTGTTTGTTTAATATATTTTAATTTTTTGTGAAGAACAATTGAATTGTGTAATAAATTGAGGGACAATGATCTCATTCTTGTCCCTTGTCTGCCTATTTTTATTTTTTTCTTTTTGTAATTATATTGCCTTTTGACTGGTCTAAAAGTTCTTGTCTATCCAGTTTACCAACTTGTTTAAAAGTTTCTAGGACCTTATGGTGATTGTAACCTTTGTCCACAAACTTTTTTACAAGAGCGTCCCCCTGGGGCCAAGTAGTCCGAATCAAGAGAACAATTCCTCCTGATTCTGAGAAATTGGCCCCTGGGGACGTTCTCCAACCATTTGGTGTAGTGGTTGCTCTTATAATGTAGGTATGCATTTGTGGACCACTTTTTTGAAAAATGTTTTTGTTACAATTTCGTTCTTATTGTTCACCATTAGTTCTAAATCCAAAAAATTAATATTGTATTTAATTATATCAAAAGTGAACCTCAAATCCATCTGATTGTCATTAAAATGCTGTTAGAATCTCACTCAATGCCTCCTGTTCACCGTCCCAGATGAACTCAGGTCGTCTATGAAACGGCCATAGTACACCAACCAGCCCCCCAGCCTAGCATTCCCCCACACATGAGTATCCTCCCATAGGCCCATGTATAGGTTTGCATAGCTGGGGGCAAAGCGGGTGCCCATAGCCGTTCCACAGATCTGTAGATAGTAATCATCCCCAAATAAAAAATAATTATGTTCCAGAATGAACAGGATAGCATTTAAAATGAACTCTCTCTGTGCTTTGTTTATAAGATTGTCCTTTTCCAAATAATGTGATACACTGGCGACACACTTTATTCGAGCTCGGCTAGTCCCACGAATTCGGGTATACCCGGGTGAATTGAGGTTTGTGACTGTTTTCTGCCCGAGTGCATTGAGGTATTTTCCAAGCAGGGATTGAAGCATTTTATTCCCCGCTGGCTGCAATACTGCACAGTATATATATATATACTGCATTACAATTCATGAATTTATGCCATCTCGTAGACACGCGAAGCATTGCAGCCTATTAAATCCTAATCATTATCATTTAACAGATTAGCCGCCCGTCAGCCAGGCATGAACCCAGGCTGGGAAGGCAAACACAACGGGGCTTGTCAGAGGTGAGGAGCGGCGCATTCCAGGTATCTGCCAGGTACATACTGGGTATTTGCTCGAATAAAGTGTGTCGGTGCAGTATTGCTGCCACTCCCTTTGTATGACCAATGCATGTATACAGAGAGGCCACATCACATGTGGCCCAAATGTAAGTGGATTTCCAAGGTATCCCTGAGATTGAGTCTATAACATGCAGCGTGTCCCTAATATGTGATCTTAACTTGACCACCATAGGTTGTAAAAAATGGTCAACATACTGGGACACGCTGGACGTCATAGACTCCACCCCAGAGACAATAGGTCTCCCTGGTGGGTTAGTGATATCTTTGTGTATCTTGGGTATGTGGTAGAACACCGGTGTTCTAGGGTTTTCGTTTGAATAAGAAATCAAATTCTGCCTGTGTGATGATTCCCTCATGTTTTGCCTCTAAGAGGAATATTTTGAGATCCTTTTGGTAGATGTCCATTGGGTCTCTTTGTAGAGGTATATATGACTTCACATCACCTAACAGAACGATTTGCTTCTGCTATGTATACACTCTTATCTTGAAGCACTATTCCGCCCCCTTTGTCTGCCTGTCTTATTACAATTTCACTATCTTCGCTCAACTCTTTTAGAGCCTGTAGTTCGTTTTTGTGTAAATTCCTTTTATGTAATGTAAGTGTGTTTTGACAGAGGGATTCAAAGTCTTTCAGTACCAGTGTGTAAAAAGTATCAATGAACCCCCCCTTAGCTTGATAGGGAAAGAAGGTAGATTTTGGGATAAAAGGTGAATGTTTGATGTTAACTCTAGAAGATTCTACAGAGGTAGTTTCAGCAACAGTGGAGGAAGACAATACTGGATCTTCCAAATTATCTACAGTATCCAGTACAACATCATTCAGATGTGTAGTATGTTGTGTAAAGATGTCCAAATTTTGGCCACAGTTTGTATCAATGTCAGCTATGTCAGAGCCATCTGCCAGGAGTGAAGTCATGGCTTTAATGCAATCCCTCTCCTGAGAACTGAACATCTCCTCCTTCTCTTTGCCCTTCATAGTGAAAAATCTCATAAGTGTGACCTTCCTAATATATTTATTTAAATCTACAAATAAATTGAATTTTTTAGGTGAACTACTAGGTGCAAAGGAAAGACCTTTAGAGAGGAGTGCGGTATGATGTGCTGACAATACAAAACTTGATAGGTTGAAAATACCGTGACTCTCCGGCATCAATGTCCTTAGTCTGCCTTCCTTCTTTCTTTGTTCACGCTGCCCAGATCGTCTTCCTCGCTGCTTCTTTTTCTGCGTTGTGAGGGGTGTTCCCGCGCTGTGGGATGTCTGTCCCATAGTGGGTAGGTTCTCCTTTTCTCTCTCTCTTCCTCCTTTTTCACCAATTCTAAAAAAGAAGCAGTGTGTGAGGTTATTTTAGACCGTGGTGGTGTTGGATCCCTACTAGTATGTTTGGGAATAGTCCCACTATTACCTCCACCTTCTTTAGTAGCCAGATCTAAATTCTTTGGGGAATCTGTCAAAACCTCAAATCTATTCTCTGTAGAACACCCCGGTGTAGTGGGTTTATTTTCCTTCTGTTTGTTCGTCCTAGGTGTATGTGTTCTAGATGTTACTCCTGAGGTATGTTGGTAGTCCCTACTTCTTTCCCTATATTTGTGTTGTTTCTTCCCCTTCTTGGGGGGATAGTGGTGTTTGGAATCATCTCGCTTGCCTCTTTTCCAATTGGTAACCTGATTGGTAGCATAATCATTAGTATCTCTCTGATATTTTGTATCTTTACGTTCCATAATATCTTTTTCATAGTTTAATACTCTCTTGTTCACTAATTGATCCAATTCCTGGAACTCTTCACTTTCTATATATGGCATTAAAATATGTTGTACCTCCTCTATTTCTTTCTCAGTGAATTTCACTCTCTCCTCTCTGTATGAGATTAATAAGCGAATCAATGAGAAGGAACAACCTATGTGGTCAAGTTAAGATCACATATTAGGGACACGCTGCATGTTATAGACTCAATCTCAGGGATACCTTGGAAATCCACTTACATTTGGGCCACATGTGATGTGGCCTCTCTGTATACATGCATTGGTCATACAAAGGGAGTGGCAGCAATATCACATTATTTGGAAAAGGACAATCTTATAAACAAAGCACAGAGAGAGTTCATTTTAAATGCTATCCTGTTCATTCTGGAACATAATTATTTTTTATTTGGAGATGATTACTATCTACAGATCTGTGGAACGGCTATGGGCACCCGCTTTGCCCCCAGCTATGCAAACCTATACATGGGCCTATGGGAGGATACTCATGTGTGGGGGAATGCTAGGCTGGGGGCTGGTTTGGTGTACTATGGCCGTTTCATAGACGACCTGATTTTCATCTGGGACGGTGAACAGGAGGCATTGAGTGAGATTCTAACAGCATTTAATTACAATCAGATGGATTTGAGGTTCACTTTTGATATAAATAAATACAATATTAATTTTTTGGATTTAGAACTAATGGTGAACAATAAGAACGAAATTGTAACAAAAACATTTTTCAAAAAAGTGTCCACAAATGCATACCTACATTATAAGAGCAACCACTACCACAAATGGTTGGAGAACGTCCCCAGGGGCCAATTTCTCAGAATCAGGAGGAATTGTTCTCTTGATTCGGACTACTTGGCCCAGGGGGACGCTCTTGTAAAAAAGTTTGTGGACAAAGGTTACAATCACCATAAGGTCCTAGAAACTTTTAAACAAGTTGGTAAACTGGATAGACAAGAACTTTTAGACCAGTCAAAAGGCAATATAATTACAAAAATAAAAAATAAAAATAGGCAGACAAGGGACAAGAATGAGATCATTGTCCCTCAATTTATTACACAATTCAATTGTTCTTCACAAAAAATTAAAAATATATTAAACAAACACTGGGGAATTTTGCTTAATGATCCGATCATAGGCAAAAATCTACCACCCAAAATACCGGTGATATTTCAGAAGGCCAGAAATATAAAATCAATCGTGGCACCCAGTAGACTGAGAAAATTCAGAAATGCTGTACAAACAAATAAGAACGTTAAAATTGGTAATTTCCTGTGCAATCGCTCAAGATGCCTTACATGCAAACACTTAAAAAAGACTGAGAGTGTCACATCCCACTCAAATGGATCTGTACATCAAATAAAAGGCCATATCAACTGTCTGTCCACTCACATTGTATACGCGATTACATGCCCCTGTGGGCTTCAGTATATTGGTAGAACCAAAAGGGCCCTATGTATACGATTCCTGGAACATCGACGTAATATAATTCATGGGTTAAAAACACATAGTCTATCCAGACATTACGAATTGAAGCACAATAAAGATCCGTCCTCATTAGTAATCATGGGGGTTGAGGCTATAAATTCTACACTTCTGAGTGGAGACAGGCACAAATTGCTCAATCTGAGAGAAACATACTGGATCTACGAATTAAATACATTGAGTCCAGAAGGCCTAAATGATTGTATTGATGTCAGCACAGTCATCTAATCTGACCTCTGTCTATTTTTTTGGGACGGATTTTTCTCCTGTTTTTTCTTTGCCTTTTTTCTTTTTGCTCCTTGTTACTGTAGGTTAGGTACCATTACAAGTCTGGTGACCACGGAGGTCTGGGTTGAACATGGTCACATGTTCCCTTCGTGATCGCCTGACATAGGTGATTATTAATATAAATTCACCCATTATGGTGTTAAGTATTTATGATAGCACATTAACATTTAGTTAAGGGTTTATTATTATTATTGATAGCACATACATATACATATAACACAGTGCCATACTAGGACACATTTATTAATATTTATTTATATTTGTTATTTCACGTATCACATACACATAGATTTCCATTTTTTCACCATCACATTTTTCCCCCCTCTCCCCCCTCTATTCCCCCCCCCCTCCCCCCCCCCCCCCATCGAGGAGTGTTGGGAGTAAGCTGAACCATGCAATCTTACTGGGCTGACGATTCAAGTGACCTAGGATACATGCCCGGTCTAAACTTCCTAATATATTTCTTAACTCCATATTATATTCTTTATGGAGTTCAATGCTGCTCTTTTCCACGCTGGTTCTATTTTATAGTCCAAATTGGATTTATATACATAAACACAAAGATACTTTAACCTCCATCTTATGGGACACTGACTAACACTCATTTAATATCACAAATGGTTCTGCAATATTAAGAGGAAAACCACTCATAAGGGATTATGGTTTCAATCTTTATCCATGATAATACTAAGTAAAATATAAATAATGTACCAAGATAAAAATCAATTGGTATCTAAGAGACTATTATGCTCTTTCTTGTTCATTAATTGATCTACCCTCTTTAAGCCACATTTATATTGTATTGAATAAATATCTAACTCTTCTGTTCATTGGGGCATTTAGGATATCTTGAGATGTACCCTTATAGTATGTTTAACTAAAACAAATAAGGACATTGATTATGAAATAATTTTTGTTTTATAAGAATAATAATATTAATTTTTTGTTTAACATATGAAATGTATAACTGTTGCTAAATATCATTTATATTGAGGTGTTGGCAACTACAGTATATTCTCTTGATATCTCTAGATACACCCTTGTAGTCCGTATAATTACAACAAAATAACATAGACAAGGACATCAACTATATATTTGTTTTAATAATTTTATAGTATAACTGGTATTCATCAGTATTGTATATATATTTCTTTGTGCTGGCAAGTATTTAGTGATGTGGATGCAACATTAGGTGTTCACATGTGTATTCAATCGGTTCCACGTACAATTCAAATTGCCAACACATTGTTTTTTGCCTTTTAACTAATTAAGCTAATTTGATTTGGGAGGTATATAACATGAGACACCACACACCCAGAGTTCATCCCCTGAAGAAGTCTGTAAATCAGATGAAACGCGTAGGGAAGGTGTGCAGTGGACTTTGCAACGCTTGCCATTGAACTGCTGAGTATCTGTACCGGTCCGGTAATTAGAACTGTTCCCGTGACGTCACCCGCTGGTCCGCGACTTCAACCGTCCCCGGTGGGAACTAAAGATCAACTGTTTGGTGTATACCGGGGGAGAGACCATCGTGGAGTGCCTGATACGTCAGTTCCTGCAGGCAGTGAACAACGGAGGCAGCAATCTGTTCCAGTGGAGTCACGGAGGGACTACAGCAGCAAAGCAGCGTTTCGTGGTCCTAGGAGCATGAGTATTACTCATACAATGCTTTTAATTGTTTTATGTTTGTGAGTTCATTTTTATTGAGATTTTTGGGAATTAAATATATCTATTTTGCACAGTAATGCACTAGGATTTGGCGCTTTTTTTCTTTTCTTTTATATATATATATATATATATATATGAGAAACAAGAGAAAAAGCACCTGATCCATGTGTAAAATCTGGTAACAAAATTTTAATAAAAAATCACAAGACAAATGCACACTCACAATTTGTCAATGCAAATTAAGCATTGTATGGGTAAACCCATGCGCCAACAAGTAGCTACTCGCCGAATGTTTACTTCAGTACATCAGACCTCACTGCTACCGGTGCATCACAGTCAGATGTCCCTCCGGAAATTCAGGTATACAGTCTGTTGTTCCAGCATTAGATGCTGTGTGTGGCTCATGGAACGCCCTCCCTCTCCTGGCAGCAGACGCACAAGCTATTCCACCTAACGTAGCTCCTTGAAACCATGTGCCCTGTGTGATTGACTGAATTTAGTAGAAAAAAACATCAGATCGTTCAAATTTGCCTGATTTCTACCAGCTTTTCTACTATATTTATCCTTGGAGGATTCAAGCAATTCCAAACTCACCATCCGTGCTGCTTTAAGAAAGGAATCTTCAATATAGGATTTTTCAAAGCCCTTGAAGGCAAACTTCTCCTTTGAAAGGCCTGACTGTGTAACGAAATCCAAGTCGGTTGAGCAATTACATCTCAGCTGACTGAATTGGCGATTACTTTCAGCATGGAGGTAGCTATTTGTAGCTACCGCCTTAATATGCACATATGTTTGGATCTCGTTACCAGAATCTACCTTAAGGAGAAGATCCAGATAGACAATGCTGGTAGGATCCACAGTGTGTATGAAGATCAGTCCAAATGCATTAGTGTCAAAGTGTTGAAATAATTAATATCACCAAAATCTGAATTCCAAATAATAAAAATATCTTTATGAAACGGCCATAGTATACCAAGCCCACCCCTACTGGGTTACCGGTCCAGACCTGGCTTCCTCCCAGCAACCCATAAATAGATTGTCATAACTGTTGGCGAACCTGGTCCCCATGGCCGTTCCACAGATCTTGAGATAATATTGTGAATAAAGTAACTTTGTGTGTTAGACATCCCCTTATCACTATCCAAAAAGTATTAAACTGTTGATAAACCCTTGTTTTGATCTATTCTGTACGTCACAAGTGACCCAAAGATAAGAAGCTTGCCACTTGATCTTAGGCACGTTCTATAGTGCCTGGCGGCGCGCGCGCGGATTTTTAGTTGGCTGACGTTAGTCAGCCTTTCTATAGAAGGGAAAGGGGAGCCGACAGACAGCGGCAAAGATGAGGAAATTCATCTTTTCGCCCCGCTGCCTGCACGCGTGCGTGTGTGTGTGGTGTCAATGATTGCAGAAGTTAAAAAAATATATATTTATTAAAGTTTTTTTTTTCTTTAAAAAAAAAATCTTATCCAGGACTTCCTTTCACTCACACAACCCATGCACACACATACATATACACACATATACACACATATACACACATATACACACATATACACACATACATTACCTGCAGCTCCGGGCACTTTATACAGGAAAAGCATGCGGGACGTGCACGCGCGTTCGCATAGGCACGCACGGCCGCATGCTGTTTATAACAGCCCTTAGAGACAGAGTCGATGACATGCAAGCTGTCCCTAATATGTGGTCTGTACAAAATGATCTACATACTGGAACAGGTTGGACGTCATCGACTCTGTCCCCGAAACAATGGGTCTGCCAGGAGGGTTAACAAGGGATTTGTGCACTTTAGGTAAATGATAAAAAAATAGGCACCCTCGGATAAGTTATATATAAAAATTTAAATTCTGTGTCTGTTATAATGTACTAGGACTGGAACTCTTTGAGAACACACTGCAGGTGTGCCTGGTACTGCAGAGTGGGGTCGGACCAGATCTTGATATAGGAAGCTAAATCCGACAGGAGGCAGATGTCTTTACCAATATAGACAACTCTGTCCTGTAAAACAATCACTAGATCCTCCAGTTTTCGTAGTTCCCTCAATGCTAGATCCTCACCTCGAGAGAGATTCCTCTTAAGTTGTCTTTGACTGATCTTTGCATAGTTGTTAAAAGTCACGGTGGACCAAAGTATAAAACGTATCTATAAAGTTTCCCTTAGATTGATAAAGGAAAAAAAGGTTTAGCTTTAAAAGGGAAATAAACGATCGGAAAGATTTTATCAATTGCCAAGACGTCAGAGGTAGTGACAACTTCAGGAGTAGATACTCCTTGGGAACCCATATCATTAATAGACTCCAACCAAAGTGAAGCTAAATTATCCAAGTGGCCGTGATTTCCGGCATCAAAAATCGGCTTACGTTTACTTCCATTATTTTTAAGTAGAAAAATATCCATATAAAACGGTTGAGGTCTACAAATAATTCAAAAGAATCTGAGTAGGCATTAGGGCAAAATGACAATCCTCTATTAAGTACTCTAATTTGAACAGGGGAGAGAACATGAGAGGTCAAATTGAATATACCTGTGGGTTCAGGCACCATCAATCTCCTCAATCGTGATGCTTTCTTTTCTTGTATTTCTCTAAACAATTACAGGTAGAATCAAATTCTCATTCTCCAGATTGTTTGGGTGCCAAATCTAAACACTCATACAAGCTTGATGAGGGAAATCGTCATTTTTTACGTTTTAAGTCACCCTTAACCCTCACCAGGGAACAACATTGGGCTCCTCATTGGGAACAGATTGTGCCTGAACCCACAGGTATGATTCTCTGCTATACCCAAGTTTACTGCATGGACACCCAGGTAAATACAGTATATGTTAGTGGAGTGCATGGACACCCAGGTAAGTACAGTATATGTTAGTGGAGTGCATGGACACCCAGGTAAGTACAGTATATGTTAGTGGAGTGCATGAAATCCCAGGTAAGTACAGTATATGTTAGTGGAGTGCATGAACTCCCAGGTAAGTATAGTATATGTTAGTGGAGTGCATGAACTCCTAAGTAAGTACAGAATATGTTAGTGGAGTGCATGAACTCCCAGGTAAGTATAGTATATGTAAGTGGAGTGCATGGACACCCAGGTAAGTACAGTGTGTTAGTGGAGTTTATGAACTCCCAGGTAAGTACAGTATGTTAGTGGAGTGCATGAACTCCCAGGTAAGTACAGTATGTTAGTGGAGTGCATGAACTCCCAGGTAAGTACAGTATATGTTAGTGGAGTGCATGGACACCCAGGTAAGTACAGTATATGTAAGTGGAGTGCATGGACACCCAGGTAAGTACAGTATATGTTAGTGGAGTTTATGAACTCACAGGCAAGTACAGTACATGTTAGTAGAATGCATGAACTCCCATGTAAGTACATTATATGTTAGTGGAGTTTATGAACTCCCAGGTAAGTACAGTATATGTTAGTGGAGTGCATGGAAACCCAGGTAAGTACAGTATGTTAGTGGAGTGCATGGACACCCAGGTAAGTACAGTATATGTTAGTGGAGTGCATGGACACCCAGGTAAGTACAGTATATGTTAGTGGAGTGCATGGACACCCAGGTAAGTACAGGCATACCCCGCATTAACATACGCAATGGGACCGGAGCACGTATGTAAAGTGAAAATGTACTTAAAATGAAGCACCTTTTTCCACTTATCAATGCATGTACTGTACTGCAATCGTCATATACGTGCATAACTGATATAAATAATGCATTTGTAACAGGCTCTATAGTCTCCCTGCTTGCGCACAGCTTTGGTACAGGTAGGGAGCCGGTATTGATGTTCAGGGCGTGCTGACAGGCACATGCGTGAGCTACCGTTTGCCTATTGAGCGATATGTACTTACTCGCGAGTGTACTTAAAGTGAGTGTCCTTAAACCGGGGTATGCCTGTACAGTATATGTTAGTGGAGTGCATGGACACCCACAAAGAAAGGACTCAAAGTCCCATACAAATATCCCCCCACACTGCAAAGTGACACAGATGGAAAGGACTCACAGTCCCTCCCACTGCAGGGTGACAGACAGGATGGGCATTTCTTTCAATGTATCCTTTATTTCACTGCAGGGTGACACAGAGGAGGGACATTTATTTCTTGTGGCCTTTATTTCACTGCAGGGTGACATATACATCACTCTCTGTCTCCCCCTGTGTAGGATAATATTACTTTGAAGTGCAACATATATCAGTAACTGCAGAGGTCACTACGCGGTGAAACACTTCCACAATGACCAGATAACATTCTTGGGGCATCTGACTAACTCACCAATGATGAACAAGGACCAGAAGCAGATGACTGAGAGCATCTTGAATCACACCCTGGAGATTATCTACCTGCTGACTGGAGAGGTGAGGGCTGCCGGGGAAAGTCATACTGTACTCACACAACTCATCTCCTTCACTACAACGGGGCCTGCAGAGCGTTAATATGGGAGGACCAATAAAGCAAAATCCAGGAACAGATTAGACATAGGAAAGCCCAGGAACAGGCAATACGTTTGGGCATCTTTTTTAGAAAGCAAAGGTATACAAATAAGTTGGCATAATGAGAGCTAGATGAGTTCCCATATAAAACAGTGCATCCAAAAATTTGGTATGAAAGGGTTAATAATAGACAATAGATAACCCCAGTTCCTGAGAAGAGGGCTAATGAAACAGCAGTAGGTGGTGAGTAAGATGAGCTAAGAAAGCTCATTGAAGGGTGGACAATATTGACCTGTAATATGTGAAAAGAAAGGGGTCACAGATTGAATGACCCCATCTAAAACACAACACCAGGAGTCTTCCCTAGAGCATGAGACCCAGTCAGGGTACAATCAAAATAAATTACTCACATACTGGTAGCTGCTGAAATGTCCTCTTACTGATGCGTGCATCACGCGTTGAGACTGATGTGTAGAGAAGGATCCAAATTGGAAGTCACGGTGCACAGCCAGGTACTGGTGAAAAATTGCAGTGGGAGCCACGACCAAAAATTGAATTAAAAAGTATTTATTGAGTGGTTAACACATGGGTAAGAGAGAAGCATGTTAAAGACACCCCTCTAACGCGTTTCATGCTGCAAAACCACTTTGTCAAAGAGAATATGGGCAGTAACTGTGTGTACTGATTGAAATAGGAAATCCCATCCTGTACACGCCCCCAGCGAATGACGTGAGAGGCGTCATGAGGGTGAACCAGAGAGTGGTTACCAAAGAGCAATCGGCAAGCTGCAGGGTACACCAGTGACCTCTACAGGATGGGAGTATCCACACACAGAATAAGACAATACAAAAACATAATTGCAAGAAATATAACAGGATTTAAAAACAATTATTAAACCTGCTAGTGTTGGATGAATGCCTAGATATGCATATAGAAAAGGGATGATTGTGGACACACCTAGTGACTATATACTCAAATCTTGCCACATAATATACATCAAGTAAGCAAAAATAGCTCAGTTGTGTATATATATATATACTGATAACAATAATGATGTAAAAATATGGACAAGCATAATAACATGTAAGATGCATTACAGTTGAGAAAATGAATAAGAATCAAATGGTCAGATGAATATTAGTTTGATTCTTATTCCTTTTCTCAACTCTAATGCACCCACTCGCCCCCGCCTGCCCAAAAGTCAGTTGCCTCCCCCCCAAAACACTCCCTCACCCTCCCCCCCTGACAACACTTACCTGCGGCGGGGTCCGGCTATGGGATCCGACGGCGTGGTGCAGCCTTCTCTGTTTTCTCCCCTGCAAATTCATCTTTTCCCCCTGCAGGTCCAGTTAAAATGGCCGCACGGCATCAAAATATGCGGCGTTGCAATGGCAACGGAATGCGGTTGCGTCATGACGTCACACGGTGCCGCGTAACGTGGTTCCGCGTGATGTCACGTAGTGCCTTGTTGCCATGGCAACGTGGTGTCTTTCGCCGCCGCGTGGCCATTTTAACTGGAGCTGCAGGGGGGAAAGATGAATTTGCAGAAGAAGATGGAGACACCAGGGGACGCCACAAGTAAGCAGTCGACAGCGGCCAAAATGCAGTCGCTCGTGGCGCGACCCCTGCCCATACAGCAAAAAACAGAGCCCAAATGCTGCATCCAATATGACAAATTATTTTGTTAAATATTTATCTGTCTTCTCATAAGTAAGGGTAATTTTGTTAAATTCTTTGGCCAAAGCATTTTTAAGCCTTTAACCATTTTTCAGGTCCTTACACTACCTGCAAACACTCTCTTTATCTCTCTAATGGAGGCAGAAATATCTTAATAGACTGGTCATTCACAGGTGCATAACAAGACCTGCTATTTAAAAGTGGGATGACTGAGATTAAAAGCAGGGAGGAGGCGTCACAGACCTCCAAACCATTATCTACCAATTGAAACTTTACAAATACACACCCTTGCAAGGGTTTGGTGTGCATATACCATACAGCACACATCTACTACTGTATATATAGATGTGTATATATATATATATATATATATATATATGTAACGGGTTTTCTGAACAGGTCTGATCCCCCCAATCTCACATTGGCCCCTGTGGTCTAACCAGTCCCCATTACGGTGTAGTGTCTGGTGGTGCACCTGTTGGCTACAGGACTCCTGAGTCTCCCGCATGATGGTGTGTGGGGATTTGCCAACCCAGACAGGCAGCTGAGGTAGTGTGCTGAGTCCTACCTAGATCCAGTGCAGCGCCTCCACCTCATCAGGGTCCCTTCGGTCACTCGGGGATGGTCCTGGCAAGGAACTTCTCTGTGGTGCCCCTCTCCGTGCAATAACTCCATACTTGCACACGAGAGTGTTGTAAATCAGAGACATCTTTATTTGTACGGTGGGCCAGCTGCCCTCCACAATGGGGTGTATTCAGCCTCCCATGTTCACCGCACTTCCCTTTGAAAGGTATCTCTTCTCTTAATTGGTGGGTTCCCTATCTCCCCTTTAGGGAGATAGTCCCTGTGCCAGGTCCCTGGTCACAGTCTTATAAGCTGTCTCCTCCCAAGCCTGCACTCAGACTTGCTCCTTGTCTCATAGCTCTTACATAACACTCCAACTGCTTTTCTCTGTCTCCTTGTGCTGCCAGACTCACAGCTCTGCATCAGACTACTGCAACAATGTTGCAGACCTCCATGTGCCTCTTACTGAACAGAGGCAGCACAACAACAGGAACTGAACTAACTTTAGACAGTGCTGTGTCTTATATCACCTAGGAACAGGCACATCTCTGATGTCACTAACCGTGGACACACAGCATGTTGTCACTTCCTATGGGACATATGACACCTCACCAGGGTGTGAGGGCAAACCTCCATGATAACTGCTGGCATGCCCATAACTTACCAGGCCTTACTGTCAGCAGGAGAGATGACTGCAGCCATTTTATAGCATGGTTACATTCTCCCCCTGGTGAATCCCACGTCCCCGGCTGGGACCTAAATTTGAAGTACCTTTCTTCAGGAAGCACTGTAAAATGGAAAACACACATAATTAGTCACAACATTACAGTACATATCTTCATCATACATAGTAACAGATACACCCTAACTTTAGATGATAACAACCCGGATTACTCCCTGATGGAGTATCCATTACTGGTACTACCATACCCTCTTACGGTGGCTTGCGCACAGCATGGTCCACTGGGCTTAAAGCAGCAATGCTGTAACCCTCTGGGTGACACTTCTCATCTAACCCGCCAGGATCCCAATCTTCTTCCCCTGATCCTTCCTCCTTATCAGTGCCATATCCCCTATCCTCTGCCTCACTCTCCTCCATAAGGGGTTCAGGGACATACGGGTACTCCAACCCGTGGGACGCCTTGTATTTGGCAATAATGGCCCTCTCGGCCCAGCTACACCGGGTTAGCTCAGCATTCCCTGCCCGTCCGTGCAGCACCCATGATAGGGGCTCATCAGGGTCTACTGGGTCTGATAGGATGTCAGGACCCATGGGCTCTATTTCCTTGCGCTCAATTTTGGACCACCTCTCTTGTAGCTCCCTTTCCCTCTGCGCGGGTGTGAACTCTCCTACTGCCCACCAGTAATCCACTATATCCTCCCTTCGGATAAGGAATCGCGTACGATCCATCCAGGCCACATAGCCCTCAAATAATGGGGCCCACCACCGTGTTTCCTTACTTTTCTCTGACTCTATTGAGTCCCTTTCCTCGGCATCCCCCCAAGAGGATATCCCCGAGGCTCTCTCCGAGCGAGGCCCGGACCATGGGTATGATCCCAGTACCTTTTCCTCTGCCGAGTCGGGTACACTAGGCACCCACCGGTCCACCGATGCCCCACCCAGTTGCCCTCCACCCCTGGAACCACCCTCCGAAGCACAACCGTTCAGTCTCTCCCCAGTCCGTTCCTCACCGGTTCCCTGGGACCCTCCCGACATCCCCAAACTGGACGTGGACCCACGGGAAAAGGTGACTGGGACAGGGGCCTTATCTAGGGCATGGGTTTGGGTGTAAGGACGGGCAAATGGTATCCGCGGGGTTCCGACCCGCTCTCTACCCTTGGATTGTCCCGGATCACTGCGAGGACTCACCGCTGGCTGAGCCTCACCCTTCTCGGCTCTCCTCGCAGCCTGCCAGCTCTTTGTTGTCACAGGTGATCGGGAAGCACTGCCCGATCGCCGAGGCGTTGTGGTTCTCTCTCTGGTCGTTCCGCTACCTCCGCCGGAAGTGACGTCATCACCGGAACCGGATACTCCGCCATCTTGCGATGGATCCCCATGCGGGATCTCTTCCTCCACAATGACATCCGCCGCCGGAAGTGATGGTTCTGCTCTCCGCTCCATTCGGGCCCGGACTAGGCCTTTCTCCGCCGTTGCCACCACCGGCGCCTGGGGAGGGTAAGGATGTATCTCACCGCTCCGTCGGCTCGGGATGGGATCTTCTCCTTCCGCGCTGTAAGTCACCACGGCCGTGGGACTCCGCCGCTCCGGTTGTCTCCGCACTGGCGATCTCGGCACCACGAGACTCCGCTCCGCTGCGACACAGGTAAGTGCTGGTTCTTTTTCAGCACCGCTGTAGTGGTCCGCCGGTAGGCGCATCACCACCGATGTCGGGCTTGCCTGCTCCTCGTCCGATGAAGCAGACTCCGACGCTAGTAGTGGCACCTCCGCAGGGGACCGACGGTGAGGTTCCGGGTTCTTACCGCGGTTGTAGACCCCTTTCTCTCTAGGCTCCGTCGCGATCATTAGGAGCGATCCCCATTCTCCGGGATCAACTGGTTCGGTGCAGGCCGCCCGCGGGGCTTCAGCCGTCAGCATGGCTGTGTCCGCTCCCGCCTTTACTACCAGGGAGCCTCCTGGCAATGAATAGGGATATACCCCAATGTCCATCTCGCTCTTTGTTGTGCTGGTTACGGGAGACACTTTGCACAATGGTCTCTCCTGTCCACCAGCTCGCAACTGTGGGCCAGGAAGCTCACACCCAGCTCCTCCCTCAGACAACTTGGATCTTGCCGGGCAGAGATAGAGACCCCTCCCCCTGGTGAATATTTGGGGAGGGTCCCACAAGTTAATTGGATGCCCCGGCACAGGGGCTGAACTTTTCACAGTCCTGGGGGGCGTGGCTTCAGGTTTCGCGCCAACACCCGAGCACCACTCCTTATTTGGCGCCATCCCCGGCCAAATTTGCTCAGTCTCTTTATCCTTTCCCTCACAAGCAGCACCAATTACAGGGATTACATTCTGTAAGGGTGCGGCCGGCTCACCAGTTCCTTGCTCCGCTGGATTCATGCCCACGGGGCATAATTGAAAACCACTCCCCCTGGTTGAGATTATGGGCGGGTCCCACAAAGGGATAGGATGACCTTTAATTAAGGCCGCACCTCTTTCAGTCCTAGTGGCCGCGGTCACGGATTTCGCGCGCTTTTCCCCAACAGGGTGGGGTTCTTCTTTTGCCGCCAATTCCAGCCGTTTTCTTTCAGCTGCCTTGCGTGCAAAGTATCCTTCTTTCTTGCACACAATTTCAGCTGCCGGAACTACTTCTGGTAATGGGGCCGTCAGCGCACCAGCTCCTGGGCCCGCGGGATTCATACCCACGGGGCATAGCTGGAAACCACTCCCCCTGGTTGATATTAGGGGAGGGTCCCACAGACTAATTGGTTGACTCAGCACTGGGGCTGAGTGAGTTACTGTCCATGAAGGCACGGCCGCAGCTTTCGCGCCATACCCCCCATCAGGGCGGGGTTTTCCTGTTGGCGCCACTCCTGGCCAACTCCCTGCAAGTTTTGCATTTGCAGAATTCTCTGCACTCGGCCCACGCGGTCTCCCAGGGAAGCGGGAGCCGCCATTTTGGGTTGCACTGTCAGTCTGTTCAATGAATGAGGTAGCGTTCATCTGTTTGTATGTTGAATGACAGTCACTCTCACAATGTTCTCCACTTGTTACAACAATGTCCTCCAGGGTAGTACCCTGGGGCCCTAGGTAGGACCAAAACGGTGCGGCTACAGCCTTAGCACCACTCCACAGCAGGCTCGTGAAAGTCATTTCTGTAGCATGCTCTTCACCCGCACACACACCATGTGCGCTCTCTCCATTAGCCTCCGTCCGCCATTTTGGACTATCCGCACCGCGCGGATCCTCCATTCTTGCGGTCGCCATTCTCTCGCAGTAATTACGATTTTTGTACATGGGGCTTTTCTCTGCGGGGCAGCCACCACACCGGTACAATAAAGATTTCTCTGATGCACCACCATGTGTACCTAATGTAGGCTGGACTCGTGTATGCACTACCTCAGGCTAGGCTCACTCTCTCAGTGTCTGCTGTATCTCCTTCCTCCCAGTCTGTGCTCCCTACGGTAAGAGGTCTGGAATGGGCTAGAGTACTCTCGGCTTCCATGCAGTACTGGGGCGTCTACCTGTCTTGGTTAGCCTAGCGCAGACCCTCTCCGGGATTCCTGACCACGTTAACAGGCTATCCCTTCTGGCATCCTACCAACTAGCACTACCTCAAGGTGACTAGGACAGCTATAGCCCGGCTCCAAACCCCCAACTCCTTTCAGGCCCCATGGTCGTCCCTGCGAACTGACAAACTCCATCAGCCCCCCTGACTACCCCTAGGTCCGTCCCAACGCAGCACAAAGTGGCAGCAGACACTCTCCCTGTTTCCAAGTGACCTAGCAAAAGCCTGTCCTGTTGACAGGTCTCTCAGCAGCGCCTCCAAATTTAACGGGTTTTCTGAACCGGTCTGACCCCCCCAATCTCACATTGGCTCCTGTGGTCTAACCAGTCCCCATTACGGTGTAGTGTCTGGTGGTGCACCTGTTGGCTACAGGACTCCTGAGTCTCCCGCATGATGGTGTGTGGGGATTTGCCAACCCAGACAGGCAGCTGAGGTAGTGTGCTGAGTCCTACCTAGATCCAGTGCAGCGCCTCCACCTCATCAGGGTCCCTTCGGTCACTCGGGGATGGTCCTGGCAAGGAACTCCTCTGTGGTGCCCCTCTCCGTGCAATAACTCCATACTTGCACACGAGAGTGTTGTTAATCAGAGACATCTTTATTTGTATGGTGGGCCAGCTGCCCTCCACAATGGGGTGTATTCAGCCTCCCATGTTCACCGCATTTCCCTTTGAAAGGTATCTCTTCTCTTAATTGGTGGGTTCCCTATCTCCCCTTTAGGGAGATAGTCCCTGTCCCAGGTCCCTGGTCACAGTCTTATAAGCTGTCTCCTCCCAAGCCTGCACTCAGACTTGCTCCTTGTCTCATAGCTCTTACATAACACTCCAACTGCTTTTCTCTGTCTCCTTGTGCTGCCAGACTCACAGCTCTGCATCAGACTACTGCAACAATGTTGCAGACCTCCATGTGCCTCTTACTGAACAGAGGCAGCACAACAACAGGAACTGAACTAACTTTAGACAGTGCTGTGTCTTATATCACCTAGGAACAGGCACATCTCTGATGTCACTAACCGTGGACACACAGCATGTTGTCACTTCCTATGGGACATATGACACCTCACCAGGGTGTGAGGGCAAACCTCCATGATAACTTCTGGCATGCCCATAACTTACCAGGCCTTACTGTCAGCAGGAGAGATGACTGCAGCCATTTTTCAACATGGTTACATATATATATATATATATATATATATATATATATATATCATGCTACACACACACTTACACACCCGCACACTAGTGTATACTCCTATACACCATACTGCACACATATACTACTGTATATTTATATATGCTACTGTATATGGTATTTGTACAATCCATTATCTTTGTGCTCATATAAGCACAGTGGAGTCAGTGAGTTTGAAGCAGGGAAGTCAGTGAAACAATAAGCAGAAATGGAGGGGAGGCCACTGAATAGATTACTGATGTATAGAGATGTTAACAAGAGATTTGTCCCTCTTACTGCAAAGTAATAAATCTGCAGGAATATGGGGCTTTAATGTCTGTATCTTGCTCTGCACAGTGATATTTATTACTGTCTCTCTCAATATGTAGGATTATATTGTTGTGAAGAAGCATGGTGAGCATGTCCCAGACAGCTGCAGTCCCCGTGTTCCAGAAGGATTCTGCAGTACCCAGAGCATGGAGCATCCAACTAACTCCCTGATACATGAGAGAAGCAATGACAAGAAGCTGATGTCTGAGAAGATCCTGGAACACATCAACAAGATCATTCACCTGCTGACTGGAGAGGTGAGGGCTGCTGCACAATGTTACATGTTACCATCTTTATATCTTCTTTCAGCCTTTTCTTTGTTCTATGTATCTGTATTTTCATTTCTCCCTTGCTCACCTGGCTTTTCATTAGTAAGAGATTGTTACAGGACCAATGATTACAGCATGTCTGGATACTGAGCGGGAGATTATCTGTGTTTCAGGTACCTATAAAGTGGGATGATGTTGCTGTGTATTTCTCCATGGAGGAGTGGGAGTATTTAGAAGGACATAAGGATCTTTACAAAGATGTGATGATGGAGAATCAACAGAACTTTATCTCACTGGGTAAGAGGAGATTTCCTCTCATTCTAATGGAGATGTCATTCCTGTGGAGATGCAGCTAAGAGGAGCTCAAGGGACATTTTGTTTTCTTTGTTTTTAGTATTTAAACAAAAATATTAATCTGAGGTTTTTATCAGGTTATAGGGCAGGACAAATAGAGGAAAAGTAGATATATGTCATGGGAGACTTTTCAAGGGATTAAGCAAAACCGCAAAACAGTCTTTGGCTTGTGGCGCTGCTCGCAACCATTTTTTTTTTCCGCCGAGATTGCTCACTTCGTTCTACTGCCGAAGAATTGGTTCGGGATTCCTTAGTTTTAACGAACTCTTGACTTGGGTTACGTTGTTATAACGTTTAGAATCCGGCTCAGATTAATCTATCTCCCTGATCGGCTGCAGGGATTTTTAAACATTCAAAATCCTATCTGTACGCTCTGCAGCCAATCGCTGCGTGGGACCGAAACATCCCAGGTTGCCAGTAATGCACACCACCGGGCAGAGGGCTTCATAGTATGCCATGGGCATGCGCAAACTTCTCACCTTCGCTGCTTAGCATACCAAACCAAGCCCCCTTCCCTGGCGACAATTAGTCTATTCCACCCGAGAATCTAGGCATCTGCTAGGATGCCAATACTTATTTTTCCTCCGCCCAGCTTAACACCTTCAGTCGTCGGAACCTTTTTAACTCTGGACTTTTTCAGACATCCTGGAACCATGCCAGCATGATACCTTACAAGTCCAGGGCTAAATTATGCATGACTCACTCACAGGAATTCCCTGCTTTGCATCCTTAAAGTATGGTACTTATAATTAAGTGTTTCCGTTGTCTCGGCTGCCTGAATGAAAACCCCCTTCTGCCTATAATGTTTGTACAATTAAAAGAGGGGGACTTTCATCAATTTTTATAAAACTGTATAAACATTGCAGTATAACCTTTTTAATGATTTTACCTCGGCAGCGCTCACACCAAAACTCAGCTCTCTAGGACGTTCCCAGCCAAAGTTAGCTATACGCTATGCTGCAGGCTACTGCTTTTTAAAACCTTTTTTACTTTGCGCGGTTACACGGAAACCTAGACACAATAACACATACATTGTAACTTATGACATGGATATCGTCCCCTTATACCTAGCAGGACACACACAGACATTTGTAATACATTTACAGCATTGCAGCCATTACTGGGGTGCAGAGCTGGCACTCTACAATTTTCCAATATGGCTCAGGGGCACCCAGCCAGGCATAATACCTTTATTTATTGGCCTGGGTACCCCCTCACCATCACGCAGCAGAAACAACACACTGTCACCAGCAGAGAAATATTCACTCCACACAGGGAATACAGGGGGAATCCTAGCCGTACTATGTGCCCAGTGCCACAAAATGGCTTACCTGGCGCAGCTTCCACTCCTGTGGGGGAATCAAGAACTCTAGGCAGCGCTGGATTCAAGTCACTACAGGAAAGCTTAAATCTCCTGCTTCAGAAAGGCATGCACACATGCCCAATGAACAAATAAACACACAGTTACACAAGCACAAATATTTTTCACAGACAATAAAGGTTTACACTTATGCATTCACCTAATATATTTGGCCAGGTGAGCCACAATAGGATGTACTGTATATACAGGGCAACCCTGTATATTCATCCAGACGATAGGACAATGGCTAGGTTTAACCTTTATTATAAGAGCCTCATCGTCACAACATACTCTTAATTACTCATTTATAGCAGGATACAAACATACAAAACAGTATCAATAGTATTTCATATCACAGTAATTTTCTGGAAAGTGTAGGTCTACAGTGCTGGTGGGCAACAGGCAGAAGGCCCCCAACCCCCTCTCTCCCCTGTCCATTTCTCCCTTCCAACTTTCAGCTTTAAGAGAATATGAGGGTGGAGCTACAAATGGGGACATGGCTACAGGCCAATCAGAGAATTTCAGGGAAATTAAGAGGTGAGAGAGGGGGGAGGAGGGAGGTGAAACAAAGGGATGGGGGAGTGACTGTGAGAGAGAGGAGAGAGGGACAGTGAGTGAGGGAGAGGATCGGTGAGAGTGGAAAGGGACAGTGATATAAGGGGGAGGGATGGTTAGATAGAGGGGGAGGTATAGGGAGAAGGGGGAGGGACGTTGAGAAAGAGGGAGAGGGACAGTAAGAGAGGGAGAGGGACAGTGATAGAAGGGGAAGGGATGGTTAGAGAGAGGGGGGAAGTATAGTGAGAAAGGGAGGGTGAGGAGGTGAGAGGGAGATGATCAGTGAGAGTGGAGAGGGATGGTGGGTAGGGGAAGGGATGGTCAGAGGGGGAGGGATGGTGAGAAGAGAGAGGGTGGAGGGACAGTGAGAGATAGAGAAGTGGAGGGATAGTGAGAGGGTAGAGTATGGATGGTGAGGGGGAGGAATGGTGTGAGAGGGGGGAGGAACGGTTATAGAGGGGTATACATTCCCACCAGGAGTCGTCAGGACATCCATTTTTTTAGACATTTACTCTGGTCTCTGGTCTTTGATGTGGGCTCCAGGTTGCCATTTCTGATGGTCAGATATACATCTGTTACATATGTTTGCAGCTCAGCTAAGTTAACCTTGTATGTTCCAGGAAGGATAGAACATTTAAGTTACAGAACCTAGTTCTATAATTTTTCAGAAAGAAGTGATATAAAAAAAAGTAGGTTAACTCCTGAGGTAGCTTTTGCCATTGTACTTTCGGTTAGATACAGTACAGTACCAATTGCGATTAGGGACATGTACTTTATAATATTTCAATATTCATCCACAAATTATAAATAATGTTTAGCCTATAATTGAACTACTTTACTCTGTGTATTTCTTTCCAACAGATGGATCCATGAGCAGATATAACCCTACAGAAAGTCCCACCCCTCTTTGCTCACCAGATGGTGTATATGAAGATAACAGTGTTAGTAAAAGCGATGAGGGAGCAAATCGCTTAAGGCAAAATAAATCAAGCAAGAGACATAGACAAGCTGTGAAAATGATGGCCAATGAGTCACCTTCATATGAAGTAGGAAATCACGCAGCCTCTAATATTTATACAATCAGAGAACATTTAGGGGTAGAATATGCCCATATTAAGGAGTGTGGCAATGGAAAAACTAATGCCCAGAAAATTCACAAGTGCAGTGAATGTGGTAAAAACTTTAAGAGTGAATCGGCTTATACAATTCACCTAAGATTACACACCGTACATAGCTTGTATAACTGTTCTGAATGTCAGAAAGGCTTTACTAGTAATTCAGATCTTGTTAAACATCAGTCAATTCACAAGGGAAATAAGTTGTTGACTTGCTCTGAATGTGGGGAAAACTTCTCTCACAAATCCTTTCTTTTTAGACATCAGAGAATTCACACAGGAGAAAAACGTCCATGCTCTGAATGTGGGAAATGTTTTACCTGCAACTCAGAACTTGTTAGACATCAGATAATTCACACAGGGGAGAAGCCATTTGTTTGTTCTGACTGTGGAAAATGTTTTAACAGGAACTCAACTCTTGTTACACATCAGAGAATTCACTCAGGAGAAAAACAATTTGTTTGCTCTGAATGTGGGAAATGTTTTACCAGTAACTCTCATCTTGTTAGACATCAAAGTTATCACACGGGAGAAAAGCAATTTATTTGCTCTGAATGTGGAAAACGCTTTTCCCAGAACTCAAATCTTCTTACACATCAGAGAATTCACATTGGAGAGAAGCCATTTCCTTGCTCTGAATGTGGGAAATGTTTTACCAGTAGCTCAGAACTTATTAGGCATGAGATAATTCATACAGGAGATAAGCCATTTGTTTGCTCTGAATGTGGAAAATGTTTTAACAGGAACTCAACTCTTGTTACACATCAAAGAATTCATTCAGGAGAAAAACTATTTGTTTGCTCTGAATGTGGGAAATGTTTTACCTGTAACTCTCATCTTGTTAGACATCAAAATTATCACACAGGAGAAAAGCCATTTATTTGCTCTGAATGTGGAAAATGTTTTTCCCAGAACTCAAATCTTATTACACATCAGAAAATTCACAAAGGAGAGAAGCCATTTTCTTGCTCTGAATGTAAGAAATGTTTTAGTAGTAAAGGCGATCTTCTTAGGCATTGCAGAATTCACACAGGAGAGAAGCAATTTGCTTGCTCTGAATGTGGGAAATGCTTTACCCAAAATGCAACACTTGTTAGGCATCAGAGACACCACACAGAAAACATGTACTAGTAAAAAAGGTACTTTGAGAGTCGTCTATCTTGCTCTCAGGAAATATTTCATTTTAATATTGTGAACCATCTGTGTATTTTTTTGTTGTTGTTTTATAAGAGTAAAACATGTAGAATTTGTAAAAATGTATTGTTTAATTTAACAAAAATATACTCTGTGTGAAATGTATACTAATTATATGTTAATCCACTACTATCCCCTGCCTCATACCTCTACCTCCCGTGTGCCCCTCTCACTTTTCCGTATGTGGAAGAAACAAAGCTTGACCCTTGTTTTAGGATAACAGTCTGCCATAGACTTTTATTATAGCTACAGCAAGAGATACATATGTACAGCCAGACCGGAGTCTGATTAATATAAGCACTAAATCTTATCGCTTAGACATCTATAATTATAGCAAGCAAACCAGACGTCATCATAGTTACACAGTGTTTCTTGACACTGAGCGTTACTTGCAGTTTCGACAGTTACACAAATTAGTATATGTTCTTGCAGAGCTGAGCTAAAAGATAGATATGTCTTTGTTATAGCTATCTCATTCAAGGCTAAAAGTCTGGAAACTGGTTTCCTGTTCAACCCTCACACAGTGGTGGGAGAAACATACCAGAAATCATCAGTGAGACAATTATAGTCAGATAAGCAAAAATAACAGCTAAGCAATTTCCGAGGTTAAAATTTTTCTTGAAACACATACATGATGGAAACAGGCTTTTACCCATAATCCCTTTCTATAGTAGAGCAAGAGATTGAAGTTATATTCTACTATTTCCCCTTTGAGGCTAATAGCCTCACTGAAACTTCAGACCTGTATTTCTATTAACTTCATAATTTCGTCTTCTTCCTTTTCTGTCTCCACCATAGACTCATACCTTCTGTTTGACTTATGCTCTATAGTAAAGTTTGGTTTCTTATGATAGAAACCACGGGTAGGGAGGGGGTGGGGGGAGAGGAAGGGAAGATAGATGAACCCGTGCTCAGCTCAATAATAGGGAAGTGAATAATGTGAGGATAAGGTGCTGGACTGAGAATTGTGTAAACAAATAGACCATAAGAGAAAGAACTCAGTTTATATAGCACTCAAATTCCAGTGGTAGTGTGTGTAGATATTAAAATGAATCTTTAATCAAAATGATTAAAATAAATGGTGCAAACAAAATGAGTAAAATAAGAGAAGCATCAGAGGAGTACCTAATAATTAATGCTTGCAGCTGCAGGTGTCAATCAAATACAGTTGCTAGCAAGGTAGTGTATTTGGCCAGGTGGCCAAGTCTGTAGGTACTAAACACTAGTTGAGCTTCTAGGATGAGCTCTGTATGATAAAAAGACTCCCAAGGAGTCTAAGCTGGAATAATGCCAGAAGTTTGTTGGTCACAGCTTTTATATAGCAGACCCCAAATGTTGGTCTATATTGTGATAGTATCAAATCACTTATAGTCCTATAGTCACACATACAGAGAAAAAGTGAATGATCGATGCCGCAGCCCCTCCAAAACACAGGGACTCACCAGGTAAAACTTAAAACTGAAGTTTTATTCGGGTTACATTAAAAATGGAAACACCCAGGACAAACAAAAATAAAAGAACCTCCTCCCATGCGTTTCGGGCATGAACTGTCCTTTCTCAAGGAGTATGAGATAAGCCGTGGGAGGGAGCTATTTAAACCTCCCACAGGCTAATGAAGCAGATGTATTGCACCTGAATAGGTAGATAGAATCTAAGGTAAAATTGCATTGGTTACTTAAAGACAACGTGATATTATAATTTATATAGTAATTAATATATATATATAGAAAAGACCACTGTTGAATCATATCCTTATGATTGCACAAAGGGAATAATGTGCTGCTCATGGAAAGTCAATTGTTATCACCAAATTATTGACGTAGTAGTATATGTCTTGCCTTCAAATTCTTTATGGGCAAGCTACCCAGCTACCTGAACAAGCTCCTCACCCCTACCACATGCAGCACTTATCACCTGAGATCAGACTCCAAAAGACTGTTCATGGTCCTAAGGCTCAACAAAGTATCTGGCCGTTCCTCCTTCTCTTACCGTGCACCCCAAAACTGGAACAACCTACCAGAGACTCTTACATCTACCACCAGCTTAAGTTCTTTCAAATCTAAGGCTGTCACACATTTTAATCTGGTCTGTACCTGTTTTTTACGCCCATAATATATATATTATCTTTAACTGTGCATGCAATGTCTTGTATATAATGCTCATTTATATAACTGTATTTGTAAACATGTATTATTTTTCTTAAACTCTGTGCCCAGGACATACTTGAAAACTAGAGGTAACTCTCAATGTATTACTTCCTGGTAAAATATTTTATAAATAAATAAATAATATAACAAAATACAGGCAGATATATTACTTATAAGGCAATTTCTAAATTGATTAATTGCCCTATGTAGTTAACACTTTAAATGTGTATAGATGGATGTTCGGTAATATAGACATGAGTTAGTCACTAATTTCTATTTCTGCAATACAAATGAAGAATCTAGTGTTAGATTCACAATATAAACCCATTGTTGAAACAACCATTGGGAATCAGTGAGTTAATCCAAATTATAAACAGTAGTATTTAGTGGTCAATGATCATGAATAGTACATTGAGAATCATAAAATCACTAAACAAACTATATTAGTCATCATTAGAATTAAAGTCAACATATAGTTAGATCAAATATAATAACCAAATAGAAACAGGGGAAAAAAGGGGGGGGTAGGGAGGGTCGAGGGGAGAGAAAGGGAAATAGGAAAAGGAAAGTAATGGTGAATTATAAATATGAACATATTACAGAAATACTTTAAGGTATTATAGTATCTATGGTAAAAAGTCAAAATGCTTCTCTTTGGTAGATAATTTTAGATCTATCTCCACCTCGAATGTGTAATTTGATTTTTTCTAGGGCAATGTATTTGAAATTTTTTAGACTGCCATTTTGACAGTCTTTGAAATGACTTGAGACCGGATGAGTAACATCCATGTTTTTTATATGTCTCATATGCTCATGCATCCTTATTTTGAATGCTCTAGTGGTGAGTCCCACGTATCTTTTATTGCACCCACAAGTGATCATACATATTATATGATCAGTATTACAATTTAGGAAGGAGAGTATTTTGAATTATTTAGTGTTGTTACTATTCATGAAGATCTTGTATTTTTGGACATATTGGCAAACTTTGCATTTCCCACATCGGAAGCAACCAACAAGTTTAGGAAAAAACATCTTACAATTCTCATTATCTTTAAAGGGCAACATACTAGGTGATATCGTACTACCCAGGGTATGAGCTTTTTTAAACACAAATTTTGGATCCCTTGCAGCCATATCCTTTAAATGTATGTCTGTATTTAACATCCCCCAATGCTTTTTAATTATAGATTTGATATTCAATGATTGAGTGCTGAATTGTGTAATGAAAAATGGTGGTTGTGTTTTATCAGTCTCTGTTTCATAATTTTTGTTAATGTTTTTAACATGAGAAAATACAGAAAGATCAGACATACAGTTACTCTTTATTTTGATAAGAACTACTGTACATATATCTCAGTCATCAACAATCTCATATAGCTCATACAACTAGTTGTTGCCAATTCATTGCAACCACTGCAGCTGCAGTTAGAGAGAAGAAGAGTGCCTGAAGCCCTTGCTAGTTGCCTGTGAACATGGAGAATAAGGACGGTTTGCTTTACCCTGATATACTTACCTTTACTGCAGATAGCTGTTCACGGCAGAGCTAGATGATTACATTACTCTGTTATTTTTGCTTAAGCTTTCATTCTTGTGTCTTAGAAGCTTTATGATTGCATTACTCTGTGATTTTTTGCTTAAGCTTTCATTCTTGTTTCCTAGAGGGGGGATAAGGGTCAAGGGAAGTACCTTGAGGTTCCTGTCAACCCAAGGGAACGGGCCAGAAGAAAGGGATCCTACCCTGAAACGTTGCCCCTATTACCCTACCCCAGTGTCTTTATATGTTTTTCTGTTCCCCATACCCTCATTTTTACCCCACACTTCCCTTTCCTTTGTATCTCTTCCCCCCCCACCCTAGTGTGATAATTATAGCTGTATACTTTGCTAAATGAGTCATTGAGCAGTTCCAATTTTGTACATTTATATTTTTCACGCTATTAAATTTGTGACTTATTCTGAAACTATCTACATGTTTCCATCTATTTATAGCCTACTTTGGGATTTACATGTGTAGCCCGGGTCCCTCTGGTCCCCCTGTCTGCAGGTTTCTTTCCCCATTGCGTGTGTGCTACTGCGGAGGCGAGCGCGTTCCTGGGGGCTCCCGGTGGCAGCTGCGGCAGGACGCCGCCATGTTTAATGTGTTCGCGCATGTGTGGAGGCTTGCACGTAAGCAGAGCAGTCGCGGCAGCCATGTTGAGGTTGACGCGGGTGTTCGCGCCTGTGCAGTGCAATGCACAGAGGTTGGCAAGCATAGAGGTGGCCATTACATGTGTGCAAGAGCTCTTGGAAGTTGTGCATGCTCAGTTAAGAGTGGCGGCGGCCATTATAGCTTCAGACATGCGCAGTAAAGATCACGCACGCGGTCCCCATAGGAAAGAGCTGTGCCAAGGACTACAATTCCCAGCAGCCTCTGGGGACTGCACTTTCACCCTGGTCACAGGCAGCCAGACAGCCAATAGAGCTGGCAGCTTCTCCTGCAGCAAAGAGGATACAATATTGCACAGAGACCACGCTAGTCAGTTGGATCCAGGAAGCGATTGGGGAAGGTAGTGTACAGAGAGCAGTGCTTTGCTGTACTAGGCCACAGACACCCCCAGGCCCACTCCCCACTATGTTAGTGGTTAAGTTCATAGGGAAGGCCCCTCAGGTAGGGACCCTGCCCTTATCTGAGTCTTGTCAGTGACACAGCTGCAGTGCTTTGTGCTCTGACAAGAAGAGACAGTGTGGCTTGCAGTGCAGCCACATCAGTTAGTTTGGCAGTTTCAGGAAAGGCCCCTTTCAGTGAAAGGGGGGGTGCTTTCTACAGTACAGTGTTATGTGATATCACCGGTGCCAGTTGCATGCGGTGATCGTGGCCTGCGTCTGGGCTCAGACAAGCTCTACTACAAGAGACATTCTGTGGGTGCAACGCTCCACGAGGGAGACACCTCACGCGGAGGCGGATTCCTGTTCCTGCGTCAGACCCTTTTTGAAGAGCTTTACACCCGGGCACGGACGTGTGCCCGGGCAGGTATCTATACGTGCACCAACTATACACACGTGAGCAGCGCTGCCACACATCTGGGTGGGGGTCCAGGACACTGGGACACTGGTGCTGAGCACCCGGTTATTGTGGGCACTGTTTGGTTGTGTTACTATTGGGCGGAGAGGCCAAGGGCCTTAACCAAGGAGATATTGGTGCCCTTGCACCCAATGTATGTTTTGTTATGCATAAAGCTGTTTATACTCTATATGAAGATACTGTGTGTTATGTTACTGATCCCTATAGTAAACCCTTTTAGCCATAACCTTTGGTGTGGGCTGGTTACTTTATGGATGTTCCTATGTGAGGGCCATTCTACACTCCTAGAATCTCACATAGGTGGAGGCGCTGATTGAAGAAACGTTCCAGAGACGCACCCCAGGTTCCCATCAGCGGTGGCTCAGGCCTCCTGTGAACCTGCAGGTATACGCACAACACCTGGTAACACATCGGTTCCCCCCCACATACACTCTATGCGATTGGGTGGGGGAATACCCGTTACATTTGGAGGCACTGCTGAGATCAGACCTGGGGTGCCCTATTCTATTTTTGTGTCAAATTGTCCACCATGTTCATACCCTCAATCCATGAGGTCCATACTTGGGCCTGCTGGTGTAAAGTACTGCCTAGTCACGTGGTGGTAGTAGGGAACGTTCCCAGTCATGTGGATGGAATTGAAATTTGGGAGGCCCTAAAGAAACTCCTGGGCCTAGACCAAGGGTGGAAGCAGATGGAGCAAAGGTTTGACATCACTGCCCAGTGGAGTAGCCTATGGATAGCGGCGGGTCAGGAATTATGCAGGGAAAATGGCCTTTGGACTTTATCAGCCCCAGGTGCCCCACCAGAAGGCTATCCCCTTGTATATGCAGAATGCCATAGCGTAGTTAAAGGGACTGTGCACAAAATGGAGGTTTTCTCATCAGGGAATGCCAAAAGTGAGTCACACCTAAAATGGCGTCTCCCGCTAAATCAGGAGAGCGCACGTGCTGCTGACTACCAGCCTGCACAGAAAAGTGTTGCAACAATCTGTCCGTTGTTTGGCGCGAAAATCAGAGCCCCTCCCCTGCAATGTGAATGACTCAGCGCAGAGCCAGAAACACCCCTTGAAAGAGTGTGCCGCCCCTCCTCTAAATTCCACCAGGGGGAGTGAGCACAGTGCACTGCCAGTAGCAACTTCTGTTCCCCCTTAAGGAAAATACAGGATGCAGTAAACAACAACCTCAGCTCACAGGGGCATGGCGAGCGAGAAAAGTAAGTCAACCATTTCTTTTGTGCCCGTGTCTGCATAAAGTGAGGACAGGCGATATGGACTTTGCCTATTACTCATTGCCTAAAGGGTTCCGGGAAGTATCCACTGACGGGATCACCAGCTTGAGGTGTTCGGGCCCTGATTGTGTATTCTTGGGAAAATAACTTGTTTGGAGAGCTATTTTCTTTGTGAATGGAGCAAACCATCTTGTGTCTAGCCCTTTTCTGCCTACGCTTGAGGAGTACCAAGCCCCGATGACAGAGACGGCTCCGGATCCGGTTCCGGTTCCAGACGTGGTTCCAAAACCGGAACCCCAGATGACGGAACCCCAGATGACGGAATCAACGAAGGGTAAAGTGACTACCCAGGGAGAATGGGGACCGCTATCACTGGTACCGCCGGAGCAGGACCGCTTCATTCCGATTGCCACCAGTGAATGCAAGGCGCCCCGACGCTGTTCCCCTGCGGAGGTGTCCCTACCCCCATCCTTGTCTACTGATGACAGCAGCCAACCAGCAGTGGTGATGCGCCTACCGGTGGGCCACTACAGCGGTGCAGCAGAGGCAAAGTGGCTTACCTGTGACTTGGGCCCGCTGCACATCGACATCCCTCGGCAGCAAGCGCTGGTGCGGCCGGAGCCGCGGAAGAGTCCCACAGCCGTGGCGACTCCCAGTGGGTCGAAGGGACATCCGGAGATGGGACCGGAGGAAGAGGAACCCATCGCAAGCCAGCGGAGTGGTGAACCTCCTTACTACCCCCACGGGATCCGATGGAGGCGGCCGTGGAAAAGGCCCCAACTAAGGCTCATGCTGAGAAGCAGAACATCGCTGGACATCCGTGTGCTCGAGATGAGACTGCTCATGACCTGACGGTGGGCCCGTGTGACACCATAACCGCTTCTATAGCTGAACTGAGTTTGAGCCTGTGTGCTCCAACTCAAATGGTAAAGGGGGGTTAAGGCTGCACACCACAATATATAAATAAATACATACAGTTTACCGGTGCTGCTGGTTCAAGGAAGTACCTGCCAGGAAATTCCAAAGTACACTGAGGAAAAAAGAGAGATCCAGCGCTCCACGGATTTCAAGATAATGAATTTATTGTGCCACACGACGTTTCGACCAACAGGTCTTTTTCAAGTGACAAGGCACATGTGCCTTGTCACTTGAAAAAGACCTGTTGGTCGAAACGTCGTGTGGCACAATAAATTCATTATCTTGAAATCCGTGGAGCGCTGGATCTCTCTTTTTTCCCCAACTCAAATGGTCCCACGACTGGGATCCAACGCTCCCGAGTTTCCAGAAAGTGAGTGGACTGCCCCAGAAGTGCCGGGGACAGGTTCCAAGACAGCCGAGGTGGGAACTGACAGCGTCCTCGAGGACCTGTTGGCCACTGTGAATAACCGCAGTGGTAAGGTATCAACCCTTTACCCCCTGCAGGATATGGTAAAGACATTGAGTACAGAGACTTTGTTAATCGCTCGCTTCCCAGTGGAAGCCTCCCAAGTGCTTGGGGACAAGGACTGTGTTGTGAGTGATCCAGTGAAATTTGCCTCCTTTAAGCACAAAAAGGAGCGCTCCATTCACCATGTGGTGGACCGCGGAAAGGGTCAAGAACTCCTGGCCTACCGCATCCATGCCGTAGATGGCCGGGTAAAGGTCTGGCCAAGAGACACTGTGCTATTCCTTCCACCAGGGGGAAGAAGTAGTATGGAACCAGTTACTGTTGCACATGACCATAATCTCAAAGAGTTTACAGAGACTCCAGTGTGGGTAATGCAGACTACCCAGGCGGAGGCTCACAAAAGACAAAGTGAGGTACCCCCACATTATCATTAGGGGCACCCTACAATTGGTCTCAGCAAACATCTAACACTCAGCTGGCCTCGGGTATTACTGTGTGTGATATGCCATGTACCAATAACGTTAAAGCACCTGTGATAAGTTGTATATACTATGCACTGCATTTTCATTATATAACTTTATTGTGCTGTGTGACGCTGTCCTCCAAGCGGGGCCGTTGGTATTTCCACCAGGGGGAGATTGTAGCCCAGGTCCCTCTGGTCCCCCTGTCTGCAGGTTTGTTTCCCCATTGCGTGTGTGCTGCTGCAGGGGCGAGCGCGTTCCCCAGGTTCCCATCAGCAGAGGCTCAGGCCTCCTGTGAACCTGCAGGTATACGCATCACACCTGGTAACACATAGGTTCCCCCTCACATACACTCTATGTGATTGGGTGGGGGAATACTCGTTACACATGATTTTGAGTGGGGTTGTTTGGGCCCACTACGCTTTGTGCACCTCATCATTTTTCATCATATTTTCTGGTTTAGAGTGCTGTCTATTATTGTTTATATAAGACCTTGTTTATGTTTACCTAGCTGGGGCCTTCAGCTGTGGCTTGTTTACTTAACAAACATCTTACAAGAAAAATAAGGATTCTTGCTTACTACAAAACAGGTACAAAGTTCAATCTTTTAAAAAAGCTAAATTGAACTCGAACTTACAACATGGATGACAGACTAGTAATTTTAACCTTAACAGGGATCATCTACCCCATACTCCACCAGGGAGTGTGTCAGGAGCCAGGTGCCACGCACCTTCACACGCAGGCGCACTACTCCCCTACCTGCCCTGACGGCCGCTGATGGAGCCCAGCGCTCGCGCACTCCCACTTCCGCGCATGTGCGCGACTCCTCCTCGTGCCAGACGGCATCCTCACGCGGGCGCATGCGGGCTGGGGCACAGCGGGAGTTCCTGCCACCGGATCACGACGCACACTCCCTGTGCACGGCGCAACAGGCACTGATTGCCTCAGCAGTCTCACCTGGCTTCCTTACCATAGCCTATCATAGGCTCCACATGAACACGCCCCGGTTCCGCCTCTTGCTCCTATTGGGCTGTCTTACCTATTTAGGCTCAGCAGTGCCACTGGCACATTGGCTGAGCATAAACTTCCTGTTCCTGTGCTTACCTCTCTTGTCTCCTAGATATCCTGCATTGTCGTGTTTGATCTCCCATGTACCGACCTTGGCTTGCCTTTGGACCACCGCCTCTCTGGAACCCCGACCTTGGCTATCCTCGACCCTCCGCAACTCTCCAACCTGAACTCGACTCTTGGACCTCGACTATTCTACCTTCTCCAGCACCGAACCCAGCGTCTAGTACCTCCAACGTTCCGTACTTCTATTACCCTTAACTCGGCAAGTATTCACTACTCCTCTACCCTCCCTGCTCCTGACCCGGCGCGAGCAACTACGCACACTCCAGATCAGATTCCCGTGCCTGTCGGTGGTGTTTGCTCTATTCCCACCTCAGTACCGAGGGTCTCATCTAGTTTGTAGTGGGCACAGCGTGACAGTATGCTCAGCCCCACAGACATAGACCCCTCTGAGGTGGGAAACATCCTGGCGTCACATGCCACCATGTTTTCCAAATTGGAAAAAAAATTGGATCAGTCCAGCCGCCGCATGGATTCTCTGCAGCAAGATGTAAGATCTCTTACGGTTCAGGTGCAGAACATTTCCGCTCCCACTCCTGTGATTCCTCCCATTGAACCACCAGTAGGTGCTTTGTCTTCTGAACCCAGACTCCCGACACCTAACGGATTTTCTGGAGACCCCTTGGAATGTCGCGGGTTCCTAAATGTAACGCCTGTATGCCCTCAGACCTGGCCAGTACTGAGGTGGGTAAGGGTATAACACGCACTGTGACGGGGAGGAAAGGGTTAATACCTGATTTGCCATGCATTACTGTTGTTGCCCTGTCCCCTCCATTTTTATTCCCCATGTGCAGGCCATTTCCTGTCTGTGAGGGTAAAAGACAAGATGCATTGCTTGCCATACCCTCTAACCAACACATGATAGAATATCTTAAATGTGAGGCAGGAGGTATTTTTTTTGTAAGTCTAAGCAGGAATTACTTGGACATCCAGCTGTGATATGGGTGAATGAGCTTTGGTATTTTTATGACCAAGCCTGAAAGGGTTGTAATTGTTTTTATGATGGAGCCTCAAAAGGCTCCCACAGATTTAGAGTCCCCCTGTCTAAAATAGTTTCAGTTATGACAAGACCCAGAGGCCCATAATGGATACAATACTGGCATACTGATGCACAGCAGATGTCAGGCTAGTGACACCTTCGAGACAGAGATCAGACCCAGTGGCCCCAAGAAATGGGTGTAGCCCAGGTGTGCTTAGTGGCATGGGCGTCAACCTGACCTATGCGCCCTGCCCACCGGACAGCCCTTTTGACCGGTCTTAGGAACTGTGAGTCACTTGGCTATTCGTGGTTTTTTTTGTTCCCACGAGGGGATTGAATCCACATGTGTAAAGATAGCTTTGGCCAGTCTATAACTGTGACTCCCCAGGTATTTCCCAGGGTGATTCCTGAATTTTAATCCATGATGTAAAGATGCAAGACTTTGTTCCAGTACAGCAGCAACCAGTCCAGGAGTGAAGGGGTTAACAACCACATAACCACAGGACTTTTAAAACCAAGGCTGCATTTCTTGCACTGCCAAGCAAAGGACCATTTCTTTCGTTCCAGATGTGAGGGGATGGGTCTAAGACCATAAACCTCAGACCTATGAGGATGCAGCGAGAATGGCAGATGAGTATGTGGCCAGCCGAGTTGCAATGAAGGACCCTGTAGCACCCAAAGGTGCAGGCTGTGTGGCCCAGGGCGCTAAGACTACCCCTCTGTGGACACACCAGCCTGCGGCAGCAAATACCGCACCCAAGGCTGCAGAGTTCAAGCATGAGAGGCGGTTTTACACTTGCAACAAGGTCGGGCATCTCAGGCCAGACTGTCCGGACTGGGACCAGTCCAAGGGACCCCATCAGGGGCAACGCTCACCAGCTGCGAGGCCGGTCGCCTGTGTGCGACTGGCACACCCAGATGAGCCAAGTACAGCCGTGGAACCAGCCCACAGAGGGATGCCCAGTGGAGAGACTGCACTTGCCACCACAGGACCAGCAGCTGAGAGCGGGGGACATCAGTTTTCTCCAGTCGGGATGCAGCCCAACAATGTCCGGCAGAAGCATCTGTGGAAGGTGACCATCGGAGACCGGCAGGCAGATGGCTTGCTAGACTCCGGTGCCACCGTGACTCTGGTTCGCCCTGATATGGTGTGGCCAGAGGATTTGCTCCCGGGCACTGGGATGCAAGTGACCATGCCAGACGGAGGACCGCGGTCACTCCAGGTTGCCCGGGTCTTTTCGGACTGGGGTGCCAGACGTGGCATGAGGGAGGTGGTTTTTTTTGCCTGGGTTAGATGCTGAGGTCTTGCTGGGTAACGACCTAGAACATGTTACCTGTGTTTTTACCACTGAGCTGGCACCTGTTGCAGCGATCACAGGAGCCAGTCAGCAAGGATCGCAGCAGAACCAGCCCCTGTCCCCCTGCATTTGGGACCTACAGTTCCAGTAGTCTCTGCAGAGACCAGACAGGTAAGCCAGACTCAGTCGCTTTCTGACACTGACTTACTGTTCCCTGTACCTATTCCCTGTCTCCCTGACTCAGATGTGACCGGGGGGTGGCCAGAGTTAGGTGCCCAGTTTAGGGATGCGGTGCGATCTGATCCCAGCTTGGAGGGCATGAGACTGCGGGTGTCCGAGTCTAAGCCAAGCAAGGGGTCTGATTACTTCTTGTGGCACCGCGGGCTCCTATACAGAGAGCAAGGGACCACCGGGTTAGATGAGGTATGGACTGGGAAGAGACAGCTAGTGGTACCCCGGGAATATAGGCAGCAGTTGTTGCGGGTAGCCCACTCCATTCCACTAGCGGGGCATCAGGGGGTCGCTAGGACGCGAGCCCAGCTGTTGCAGCGTTACTACTGGTCCGGGGGCATCCAGTGAGGCGGCAGAGTTCTGCCGATCCTGTGATACCTGCCAGCGAGTAGGTAAGGTGGGTGACCGTGTGAAGGCACCCCTGAACCCGTTACCGGTAATAGGGGAACCCTTTCAGTGGGTAGCTATGGACCTCGTGGGACCCCTCATGGTTCCCAGCTGGTCAGGAAAGCGCTACATTCTCACTGTGGTGGATTTTGCCACTGGGTACCCTGAGGCGGTAGCGCTTGCCAGTATTGATGCTAGGGCAGTAGCTAAAGCTCTGTTAGCCATTTTTTCTAGGGTAGGTTTCCCTAGTGAGATCCTAACCGATCAGGGGTCGCAGTTCATGAGTGAATTGCTCCAGTGTCTCTGGGAGGCGTGCGGGGTGAAGCACCAGCACACGACCCCTTACCACCCCCAAATCAACGGACTATGTGAGAGGTTCATGGTACCCTGAAGCAGATGCTGCGAACATTTATAGAGGTAGAGGGCAAAGACTGGGAGATTCACCTGCAGCATTTGCTGTTTGCGTACCGAGGGGTGCTGCAATAATCCACAGGCTTCTCTCCCTTTGAGCTGCTATATGGTCGCAGGGTACGGGGACCTCTGGACCTATTCCATGAGGGATGGGAAGGGGAGACTACCACTACTGATGCTGCTGTGCTTTAGTATGTGATAGATCTCAGAGACCGGTTAGAGATGCTCATGGGGATGGCACAGGACAACCTTAGGGCTGCTCAGACCAAGCAGAAGACTTGGTATGATCAGAATGCCCGTAGCAGAGAGTTCATCCCAGGACAGCAGGTATTTGTTCTCAAGCCCATTCGGGAGAACAAATTAATGGATGCCTGGTCAGGACCGTATCCGGTACTGCGAAAGATGAACGAGTGCAACTATGCTGTACAGGTAGATGCTGAGACAGGGAGAAATAAGACTTACTGTATCACATCAACATGCTGAAGGAGTACATAGCAACGAGTGTGGCATCGGTGCTGGCCATTTGCAGCCCACCGATGGGGGATCCGGCGAACAATGCTCTGCCTGATCTCCTGCGGGAGGCTAGGCAGGGAGGTACCATAGAGCAGGTGGAGATATGGTCTCAGCTGAGTGTCAGGCAGATTGCAGAAGCCAGGGCTATGCTAGAGAAGTATAGGGCTCGGTTTTCAGACAAGCCAGGGAAGACACACATTGCAGAACACCCAGTGCTGACAGGGGATCTGAGACCTCTGCATAAGCAGGCTTATAGAGTGTCAGCAGAGGTGAAGGGCAGTATAGAGAGGGAGGTAGAAGAGATGCTGGCCCTAGGGGTAATTGCACCGTCCCAGAGCCCTTGGGCTTGTCCGGTAGTCCTGGTGCCTAAGATGGACAGAACCACCCGGTTCTGTGTGGACTACCGGCAGCTCAATGCGGGCACGGTGTCAGATGCCTACCCCATGCCCTGCATGGATGAGTTGTTAGATGAACTCGCGGGGGCAAGGTATCTGACGACTATGGATCTCAGTAAAGGGTACTGGCAGATCCCTTTGACCCAGGAGGCTAGAGAGAAGTCTGCATTTATTACCCAAAGTGGCCTCTATGAATTTCTAGTGATGCCATTCGGGATGAAAAATGCACCGGCTACCTTTCAACGCCTGGTCAATCGCTTGCTGGAGGGTTTGCAAGGGCATACCTGGATGACATTGCTGTCTTTAGTAATTTGTGAGACTCACACTTAGTGCATCTAGCTGCGGTGCTAGCCAGGATTAGGGAAGCGGGAAACCCACCAAGTGCTTAGTAGGGATGGCAGAGGTATTGTACCTAGGGCACAGAGTGGGTGGCAGGCATCTTAAGCCAGAACCAGCTAGGGTGGAAGCTATAGTGCAGTGGCCCGTTCCCAAAACCAAGAAGCAAGTCATGGCTTTCCTAGGCACCGCAGGCTACTACAGGAAGTTTGTCCCTCAGTATAGCGCCATTGCCAAACCCCTGACTGACTTGACCCAGAAGCGACAGTCTGTGCTGGTAGTCTGGTCTCCTGCCTGTGAGGTCTCGTTTCAGGCATTAAAGACTGCACTAGCCAGCGCTCCTATACTTGCTGCTCCAGACTATGCAAAAAAGTTCCTGGTGCAGACTGATGCCTCAGACTTTGGCATTGGTGCTGTACTCAGCCAAGTGGGGGAGGAGGGCAATGAGCACCCGGTAGTATATCTAAGCCGCAAACTGCTGCCCATGCGAGGTGGCATATGCCACCATTGAGAAGGAGTGTCTGGCCATAGTGTGGGCTCTAAAGAAGTTACAGCCTTATTTGTATGGCAGACATTTCACAGTAATAACTGACCACAATCCTTTGAGTTGGTTACAGAGGGTGTCGGGGGAAAATGCTAAACTTTTGCGCTGGAGTCTTGTCTTACAGGAGAGGAACTTCACCATCCAGCACAAGAAGGGAAGTGAGCATGGTAATGCTGATGGCCTTTCCCGCCAGGACAGCCCTCAGGACTTAATAACTTCAAGAGCTGGCAGGTCAGCCCAGCCACCGGACGGGGTGGTCAGGGCAGTCCCTGAGTCTTGAGTGGGGGAGGTGTGACGGGAGGAAAGGGTTAATACCTGATTTGCCATGCATTACTGTTGTTGCCCTGTCCCCGCCATTTTTATTCCCCATGTGCAGGCCATTCCCTGTCTGCGAGGGTAAAAGACAAGATGCATTGCTTGCTATACCCTCTAATCACACATGATAGCAGATCTTAAATGTGAGGCAGGAGGTATTTTTTTTGTAAGCCTAAGCAGGAATTACTTGGACATCCAGCTGTGATATGGGTGAATGAGCTTCGGTATTTTTATGACCAAGCCTGAAAGGGTTGTAATTGTTTTTATGATGGAGCCTCAAAAGGCTCCCACAGATTTAAAGTCCCCCTGTCTAAAAGAGTGTCAGGTATGACAAGACCCAGAGGCCCATAATGGATACAATACTGGCATACTGATGCACAGCAGATATCAGGCTAGTGACACTTTCGAGACAGAGACCAGACCCAGTGGCCCCAAGAAATGGGTGTAGCCCAGGTATGCTAAGTGGCATGGGCGTCAACCTGACCCATGTGCCCTGCCCACCGGACAGCCCTTTTGACCAGTCTTAGGAACTTTGGGTCACTTGGCTATTCGTGGTTTTTTTTGTTCCCGCGAGGGGATTGGATCCACATGTTAAAGATAGCTTTGGCCAGTTTATAACTGTGGCTCCCCAGGTATTTCCCAGGGTGATTCCTGAATTTTAATCCATGATGTAAAGATGCAAGACTTTGTTCCAGTACAGCAGCAACCAGTCCAGGAGTGAAGGGGTTAACAACCACATAACCACAGGACTTTTAAAACCAAGGCTGCATTTCTTGCACTGGCAAGCAAAGGACCATTTCTTTCGTTCCAAGGACAATTTCTTCCATTTCCTTATCCCAGTGAGTGTTTTAAGTGTATTCTTCAGATGTCGTGTGTTTGTCTATTAAGGAAATAAATCACAATTTATTTTGCAAGTTGTTCTGTTCAATCAAGTACCCATGGAAGGGAAGGGGAGGGTTAATTCCCACTTGTGATGCTAACCAGGAGTAGGCAATGTTTGATCATGGTATAAAAATATAAACATCTTCATAGCATAGGACAGTTCATAAGACTCAGGATTCCAGATAGTCCAATGTTAAACACACTCCCATAGATTATGCCACTAGCCATGTAGGTAAGTCTTATGTGGTGGTCTAGGTAACCGTGTGTAGGACTGATCACATAAATGAAGTAAATGGATTACTCACTGCTGACCTTGGGGATATCCTGGTCCTGTCCTGCGTGCTCCTACCAAGAAACAATTGAAGAGAGTACAAGGAAAACGGCGGTGCATCTGCTGCTGCTGCTGAAGATTGGAAACCACAAACTGGGTATTTTGTGGTTTTCAGTTTGTGGTTTCCAATCTTCAGCAGCAGCAGCAGATGCACCGCCGTTTTCCTTGTACTCTCTTCAATCAAGTACCCAGAAATATAAAGGTGTTGATAAAAGTTTATGTCATCGTGACATGCACCCACAGCAGTGAGGGCGTGCCCAGAGTGTGGTAAGATGCGTTGCCGGGCCTGGTGAGAAAAGGGTTAACAATATACTTGCTGAGTCCGGGGTGCCAGAAGTCACAGGGTTAATGTCCAAGAGCCGTGGGTCAGGGGCAGGAGAAAGCAGCGTAGTGAGGTCCAAAGCAGAGTCCAGGGGTAGCAAGGTACACGTATTCAAACAGAGCCAAGATCAATCCAAGGGAATCCAAACAGGGGCAGAGATAGGAACAAGAGCTATAACAGAGAACAGAGCTTGACATAGACACTGCACACAGGAGCCACAGAGAAGCTATGCAGAGTGAGGAAGGAGAAGAGGGCAGACTGGGGTTATAAAGGAAGGAGGGCCAATGGTAGCAAGGGGTGGAGCGGAGGCCTGTCTGAGTGATCGCAGGGATAGGTCCATGAGAGCAGGGAGGGAGATGGGTGTGATCCATGGTAATTGCCTGCAGCCGATGGGGGGAGGCGCCCGCGGTGCGGAAGTGCTTGTAAGAAAATTGCACCGCCGCTCCGCCGGTCTTTTTCTCTACTTCGGCAACCCTGGACATCAGGCTCTTCGCTGTCCCCTCAAGTCGGGAAACGCCAGCTCCCAGTGAGTCCCCGGGAGTGTCATTGGGAACACTCTCTCGTTTCCCTGAAAAGAAAGAAAAGATCCTCCCTAGTAGGATCCTTATTCCTTTTTCTCTGAGTACTGCATTCCAGCTGTGGCCTTCATCGATTCCGGGTTCCGGGGGCAACTTTATAGATCGACCCAGTATGCCACGTCTTGCGCTCCCTCGATGCAACAAATCTGCAGTTTGACGACACCCATTGTGGAGCAGTCCTCCTTACCTGAGGTCTACTGGAGTTTCCGTGATGTCTTTGACAAAGTCAAGTCCGAAGCATTACCCCCACACCGATCCTTTGATTGTCCTATTGACCTTCAGCCTGGTTCCACTCTCCCCCGAGGGAGATCCTACCCACTTTCTCTCCCAGAGACCAGAGCCATGTCTGACTACATACAGGAGAACTTAAAAATAGGGGTTCATACACAAATCTTCTTCCCCTGCCGGTGCAGGCTTCTTTTTTGTGAAAAAGAAAGATGGCACCCTCCGTCCTTGCATCGATTATAGAGGCTTGATCAAGATTACTCTCAAAAATCGGTATCCGCTACCTTTAATCTCAGAACTGTTTGACCGCTTACAGGGAGCAACTATATTCACCAAGCTTGATCTTCGGGGCGCTTACAACTTGGTGAGGATCCGGCCGGGCGATGAGTGGAAAACGGCAACTATGAATACTTGGTCATGCCATTCGGCCTTTGCAATGCTCCAGCAGTTTTTCAAGATTTTGTTAACGAGATTTTCAGAGACCTTCTTAATCACTTACTAATCGTGTATCTCAACGATATTCTAATCTTTTCCAAATCTCTCCCAGAGCATATCAAACATGTCAAGCAGGTACTAGTTCGCCTCCGTGAGAACCATTTTATGCCAAACTGGAGAAATGTCAATTCCACCGAAGTTCTACATAATTTCTGGGGTACATTATCTCGGACGCTGTTTTTGCCATGGATCCCGCCAAACTCAAAGCGGTCTTGGATTGGCCCATTCCGACGTCTCTCAAGGCCATTCAAAGATTCCTGGGTTTTGCCAACTATTATAGGAGATTTATCAGGAACTTTCCATCCATTGTCGCTCCCTTACTAAAAAAGGGGCAGATACTTCCTCTTGGCCGCCTACAGCCACTCAATCCTTCAAGCGCCTTAAAGAGGCCTTCGTTTCGGCACCCATCTTAACTCATCCAGACACCAGTCTCCCATTTACTCTCGAGGTGGACGCTTCTGACATTGGAGCTGGAGCCATCTTATCCCAGAGGAAGTTTCCCCAGGCCAGGCTCCACCCCTGTGCTTTTTTTTCAAAAAAAATTTCCACAGCCCAACAGAACTATGACGTCAGCAACCGTGAGTTACTGGCCATCAAGCTCGTCATGGAGGAGTGGAGACACTTGCTTGAGGGTACAGAGACACCTATTACCATCCTTACCGATCACAAAAACCTTCTGTATATTGAGACTGCCCAGCGTCTAGGAGCTCGTCAAGCTAGATGGTCACTTTTTTCCCCCGCTTTAATTATATAATTTCTTTTATACCAGGATCTAAACATTTGAAGACCGACGCACTTTCCCGCCAGTTCAGTATCGAGGATAAGCCAGAGGTTAAACTGGAGACCATCCTTCCTGCTAAATGTATTCTTGCTGCCAATACTGTACCTTCAACATGATGGACAAAATTCTTGAAGATCAAGCCAATATCCCTGTGGTTCTAGAGGTTCCTGATGGTCGCCTCTTTGCCGCACCTCACTTCCGCAGGAGGATTCTGGAATGGGGTCACTCTGTTAGATCCGCCGGACAGCCGACCTTATCACTCGAACTTTTTGTTGGCCAAGGATTCATTCAGACGTTGAAGAATTAGTCAAGGCTTGTCTGACTTGTTCCCGCACCAAGACACCCCGTAACAGACCCCAAGGATTTCTACACCCCCTTCCCATTCCCGATCGCCCATGGAACCATTTGGCTATGAACTTTATTGTAGAGTTACCCGTCTCCAAGGGTATGAATACCATTCTTGTAATCATCGACCGATTTTCAAAGCAATCTCACTTTGTTCCTCTCAAAGGTTTACCAAACTCTTCTTCCCTTGCTGATATTTTTGTCCAAGAGGTCTTTTGCCTTCATGGTGTTCCATTAACCATCGTGTCTGATCGGGGTCCCCAATTTATTTCCAAATTCTGGCATGTGTTTTCCCAAAGACTAGGCATCTCCCTTCATTTTTCCTCCGGGTATCACCCACAGCCTAATTGGCAGACGGAGAGAACCAACCAGACGCTGGAGCAGTACCTATGCTGTTTTATTCCGGATACACAGGACGATTGGGTGGACCTCCTGCCCTGGGCTGAATTCGCTCACAATTCCCTATGGAACGAATCCACTCAAAATTCACCATTCTTCATCAACTTTGGGTTCCATCCATCCCGACTCCCCATCGACACCTCACCCTCCGATGTTCCAGCGGCTGATGAACGGATCTTGTCCTTACAAAGATCCTGGAGAGGAATCCAGGAGAACCTTAAGACGGCCATCTCTAGACAGAAACGGTAGGCCGATCGCCACCGCCATGGGACTCCTGAATTTAAACCTGGGGACAAGGTATGGCTTTCTTCGAAGAACTTTCGACTCAAAGTGCCTACCCTCAAGCTAGCACCCAGATACCTGGGGCCCTACCCCATTGTGGAGAAGATCAATCTGGTAGATTTCCGCCTACAACTTCCACCCGCGATGAAGATTTCCTCGGTCTTCCACGTATCTCTCCTTAAACCTGCATTTCAGAGTACCCGTTTCCGAGATCCTTCATCCTCAGCTCCAATCCCGCAACTCGTACACGGTCAACAAGAATACGAGATTCAGTCCATTATTGATTCTAGAATTTCCAGAAGAACTCTACAATACCTGGTTCACTGGATACGGACCTGAGGAACGATCCTGGATCCCTCATCATCACATCCATGCTCAGGGTCCTTCTCAAGAGGATCCACCAGAAGTTTCCCCTCAAACCTTACCGGAGTCGCCCGGAGGTCGCTCCTGAAGGGGGGGGGGTACTGTCAGGAGCCAGGTGCCACGCACCTTCACATGCAGGCGCACTACTCCCCTACCTGGATAAGGGAAACTCCCTAATTGGGTGCTCTATATCTTCAGTGATGACTTTATATAGGCATAACGGTAATAACATAAGGGCAGGGTTGCATCCCTTTAAACTATAAAGTATCCGAGATGAAATACCAGCCTTGGGAGAATAATAAAGGCAATGTAGTCCATACAGTGAAGGGAGAAAGCCATCTAACCTGTTCTCGATGAGTATGTCGCTCCACCCGGCGGTGCCCCTCTGGGCAGGCTTTTCAAACCTCCCGTTGTGTCACTGAGTCTTATGAGCATATGTACTCACAGTTCTCAATCGAACTCCGATCCGCCTCTCCGGCTGGGGATAAAGGGATGATCCTGCTCTGCTGTGTGCCTCTCGTTCCAAAGGTAAGGTAGTAGATAGAAAAAATAGTAGGATGGGCACTGCAATTAGAATAGGCTGGAGGCAAAGTGCTGTAGAAAAAGACTTTATTGCGGCATACAAGCCAGGTTAAAAAACATGAGGAGAATCCTCTGACGCGTTTCGTCCCTCGGGGGACTTAATCAAAGAGTAACCTTCTAGTGACCGGACATTCCTATTTATAGCCCCTCTCCCCTGTGTGCAGGTACGTAACTCCTCCCTCCAATCTCCGCTTTAATCACAGCTGATAGATGCTGATTTATTAGTGGAGGTGGAGCACCACGCACCCGCACACCACGGGCAAGAAGCTAATTTGTTAAAAAGAACTCAAACCGAGGCGCATGCGCGGCAGGAGAAGAGATGGCAGCCTAACCTGATCGCTCCGAGTCCCGCCGGCATTAAAAATACACAGCGCACCGCAAAACTCAGCAAAATCAAAAAAAAACTACAGGATCTGTTGGCCATAAACGCCAGGCATAAAGATATATGGCGGCTACGAGGAAAAAATCTAAACAGAAAGTAGACGTTCGCACATACTTTGTGGGAGCAAAGAAGGTACAGGAGACAGACAGCATGGCGGCATCTGATTCCGACTCCGCTCAGGAGCCGGACTTGACAGCGGTGAGTCAGACGGGAGCCATGAAAAAAGAAATAGCCAAACTCCTAACTGATTTAAAAACCTTCTTTCGCGGGGAAGTGGACGCCTTACGAAAAGACATACTCAACATTGGAACACGCACAAATGACCTGGAAGAGAAAATGGACGAAGCTGCCCGCTGTCAGACAGAAACGGACTCCAGAGTTACCGCCCTGGAAAGAAAAGTGGCAGGCTTAGAGGAACGCCACGAGGACAGCGAGAATAGAGACAGACGAAACAACCTGAGGATCCGGGGGATACCAGAGGAGATTTTAGACCCCGAGCTCCTAATAAACCGATGGATGTCATCTATAATGCCAGGAAAAACTGAGGCAGAACTAGTAATGGACAGGTGTCATAGGGCACTGAGGGCCCGACCACTTCCCAATAATCCTCCCAGGGATATAATCATGAGACTACACCACTTCACAACAAAAGCTGAAATATGCAAACTCACAAGGGCCACCCCCACGATAAAATTTGAAGACATAGAGATGGCCATATACCAAGACATCTCACCGATTACGTTAGCATGACGGCAGGCCCTCCAGCCGGTCACAAGGCTACTTAGGGAAAAAAATGTTCGCTATCGTTGGGCTTTTCCCTTCGCTTTGATTGTGCTGCAAAATGGCAGGTCACACGTCATCAAACAAATCGCAGACGGTCCTGAGTTCCTAACCAGGTTGGGCCTCCCTAATACCTTACCGCAGCCTGAAGCCCCGGATGGTCGTATGCCCCGACGGACCGAATGGGAGAAAGTGAGACAGCCACCTAAACAACGACACACAATGTCGGGCCCCTCAGGATCAGGGTGAAGGCCACACAAGACGGTCCACAGTTAATCCTGAATCGCCAGTTATTGTTGTTTCCTGGTTTAAATTGAACTGTCTACCCCTACAAACTGAGGTCCTAAGCAAGAAGGGCATTACAACACCGCCCCCCGGAGGTCTTCTATCCAGATTAACTAATCTAACAGACAAGGGGGGGGGGAAGCTAAATAAAGAAAAGACGCTACAAAAGTTCTTCCCCTTCTTTTTTCTCTCAACTTACCAAAATGGCCTCACGAGACGACGGGCGGGAGAATCCGGCAAAGAAGCACCAGTTCAGAATGGCGGAGGACGTTTTGGCGCGAACAAGAGGTGATGCGGAGGACTCCGCCCCGAGAAACACCAGCTCCCTCTGCAAACACCAGCCAGACCTGCGCGCGACCCTCAGAAGACGTCGACGGAGAAACTCTCGCGAGAGTGTGTCGCCAGGAATCTGACGTCAGCAAAAGCGTCTGCGGCCCAGAGCAAGAACAACGCCAGACTGAGAGAAGGAGACAGCTACCGGAGGGTCTACAAAGAGGCCCAGAGCTCCCCAGAGGGGTCCGCGCATTCCCCTACTGGGGAGAAAGGATAAGATTAGTTCACTGATGCAGGGTAGTCAGCTAAAGACTTTAATGTTGAACGGTTTAAACTAACCAAAGTTTCTTTATACACAAGTTGAGTTGCAGTCGAGTTCTGTAATAGTGCTTACGCGCTGATTTATAAAAATTAATGTGTTCGCTGCCGGCGGGGGGGCGGATGTCTGCCCTCCCTGTTGCCTGTTGGCATGTACCTCTCTGGTTGGACGGTGGCCTTAAGCCACAGCCTAATCAAAGACCTGGTCTTCCGCGACTTCGGTGTCCTCCCACAACCCTATATGGGAAACTGGGACAAGCTGGAGTCTGAACGGTGTCCCCGGGCAGCAAACCATAGGTCTCCTAAGACCAAAGTGGTTTTCCTTGTTAATATAACAAGGTTGCATGTTCCCTGTCACTCCCCTATGTGTTTTCCTCCCCCCCATCCAGGTATCCCTAGCAGAGACAACTGGGCAACAAAAGACCTGCAGCTCTATTACCAACATCCTCCGAAACACCACGAGCCGGGTAAGCAGAGAATACTAGACACCCACGAAAACTCACTACACACACAAAGATGGCATTAACGTTCATCTCCCAGAATGTAAAGGGCTTTAATTCCCCCCAAAAACGTAGAATAGCTTTCGCAGACTTCAAACGCAAAAACGCTGATGTTCTCTTCCTGGAAGAGACACACTATTGTCTTAATAACAATCCAAAGTTCATAGACAAACACTTTAGAAAATTCTACCTAGCCTCAGCCAAGGAAAAAAAAAAGGGTGTAGCTATCCTGATCCACAATAGAGTCCCATTTGTGCTAGAAAAAATAAAACGTGACCCAGAAGGGCGATATATTATCCTAGTAGGCGCACTGCAGCAAACCAGGGTAACCTTAGCGTGCGTATACGCCCCCTGCGATAACAACCCCCAGTTCTTTACAGAATTCTTTCTGAAGCTACAAAACTGGGCAAGCGGTAATGTGATATTAGCGGGGGATTTTAACAAAGCCCTAGACCCTCGAATTGATAGATCTCCGAGACAGGAGAGGGGGAGACAAGCAGGAACCAAAGAGCTACTAGAAGGGTTGCGAAGGGGATGTTTGGTGGACATATGGCGAGAACAACACCCAGGCGAGCGTACATATACATTCTATTCGCACCCACACGACAGCTACAGCAGACTTGACCACTTCTTTGTATCGAGCAGAATGGTCCCACAAATCTCCAACACTCTAATCCATGACATTACATGGTCGGATCATGCATCGATTGAGCTAAGATGCACACAAATTAGACAGGTTAGCCCGGGAGCAAACTGGAAACTAAACGAATCCCTTATTAAAATACCGGAATTGGCACAGACAGTCAAAGACGAGATCAGAATTTTTTTTATCACTAACGCCGGCACTGTGGAATCCCACACTACACTGTGGGAGGCTCACAAAGCCACAATAAGAGGAACTTTGATTGGCCTCGCAGCAAGACGCAAAAGACAAAGGGAGGCGAAATTGACACAACTATATAAGAGGTTACATGAACTCTCTGCTCTACATAGCCGATCAGGCGGAGAGGACATTCTTAAGGAGCTGAAAGATGTAAGAATTGAGCTTAATCTCCTCCTCACATCCCAGGCCGAGAGAGATATCAGTTGGACTAAGAGGAAATTTTTTGAGAAAGCCAATAAGCCGGACACTATGTTAGCTAACAGGATCCGTAATAGGCAACCGAGTTATAACATACAAACTATAAAAACAAAAACAGGAGAGATGACCTCCAACCCCAAACGCATAGTGGAAGAGTTTAGGCTTTATTATGAACAGCTATATAATGGGGAGAAAGTATCACAAAATCCAAAAACAAAAAAACTTTTACAGTCCTTCCTAGACGAAGCAGCCTTACCAGGGGTGAGCAGGCTGGAGAATGAGGCAGTTCAATCTGACTTCACGTTAGAGGAACTGACAGCGGTAATCAAACATCTCAAACCCTCTAAGGCCCCAGGCCCAGACGGGTTTTCTAACCTATATTACAAAAAATTTATAGGGGTGCTAGCGCCACATATGCTCAAACTATTCAACGGAGTTCTAGCGGGCAACCCTTTTCGGACCAGATGCTTCAGGCGTCGATATCTATAATTTATAAAAAGGACAAAGATCCTACAAATTGCCAAAGCTACAGGCCAATATCTTTAATCAATTCGGACGTAAAAATTTATTCCAAATTAGTGGCCAATAGATTGAGTACGATCTTGCCAAGGCTTATACACCCGGACCAAGTTGGCTTTATTAGAGACAGACAAGCGGCCGATAATACAAGAAAAATAATTGATATTATTAACTACATCAACGCCAACGGGATCCAAGGAGTAATCTTAAGTTTAGACGCAGAAAAGGCCTTCGACAGGATCGATTGGCCATATATGGAGTCCACGCTTGAGGCATTCGGGTTTGGAAACAAAATTATAAGGGCAATAAAAGCATTATACACAACCCCGACCGCCAGGGTGTTACACCAAGGCTTCCCATCAGATATGTTTAAAATTAAAAGCGGTACCAGACAGGGATGCCCACTATCGCCCATGTTGTTCGCCCTATGCATGGAACCGCTAGCAGCACACATTCGTCGTAACCCAGATATTACGGGAGTGCAAATAGGTTCCCAAGAGCATAAAATCGCGTTATACGCAGATGACATTATATTATCTTTGACAAAACCGCTCACCGCATTACCCAATCTGTTCGCTCTACTGGATAAATTTGGCAGAATCTCTGGCTTTAAGATCAATCAATCAAAATCGGAGGCGCTGAATCTAAATATTCCAAAGGCGACAGAGAAACTAATTGAGATCAACTTTCAGTTTAAATGGCAGACCAGAGCTATAAAATACTTGGGAATCTTTCTAACCAAACATAGTCATAATCTTTACCAGGAGAATTACCAGAGACTTATAAGAACCCTCATAAAGGAACTTAAAGACTGGTCTGCATATGGGATATCCTGGATTGGTAAAATCTTTTGCGTAAAAATGAACCTCCTCCCCAGGATACTATACCTGTTCCAAACCCTTCCGATACCCGTAGTAAGATCAGACATTATAGAACTGCAGAAAGCAGTTACAAAATTCATCTGGAAAAACAAAAAACCACGGGTAAAAATGTCAATTATGCAAAGGCCCAAGGAAACTGGGGGTCTGGCAGTGCCGTGCTTGATGGCCTACTACAAAGCGGCCCAACTATGCCAAATTACACAGTGGCATGGTGATCCGGAGCAAAGGCAATGGGTGGCATTGGAGAGGGAGGCTTGCGCCCCGCTGGAGCTCAAAGATCTTATATGGTACCCTAAATCTCGACTAAAAGATCTCAAGAACCCGCTATCCTCGGTGTTGAACTCTCTCTCGGTCTGGGAGACGGTTAAAAATAGACATTCATTGACCTCAAAACACACACTAATGACCCCCCTATATGGAAATCCGGACTTTGCTCCGGGGTTAACTGACAGAAACTTCACACTCTGGCAAAAAGGGGGACTAAGAAGACTAAAGGACCTGGAGGGCAGAGACACAATCAAAACATTTGATAATCTACAGTCAGAAACGGACTTACCTAACAAAGAATTCCTTAGATACCTCCAGGTTCGGGCATTTTATATCAAACACCCAAATAGACCACCCCTAACCAATTTTGAAAAGCTCTGTGATCGGGGAACCGATACACGGGGACTCATCTCTGCTCTGTACGGAGTGGTGACCAAGACAGACTCCGGTGACGCACACAGACCAAGCTTCATGACACAATGGGAGACGGATCTGACTGGACCGTTAGAAGACAAAGACTGGGCAGCGATTTTTAAAGCTGCGGCCAGCAGTTCGATCTGTACGACGTTGAAGGAGAACTCATATAAAGTATTATTAAGGTGGTATCTCACCCCAGTTAGACTGGCAAAATTTGTCGCGGGCGCTTCCCCGCTCTGTCCTAGGAAGTGCGGGGAACAGGGAGATCTGGTGCACATGCTGTGGTCTTGTCCACGAATCATTCCTGTTTGGACACAAATTAGAGATTGGCTACAAAGGGTTTTCTTGGGCCTCAAAATTCAACTAGATCCTTGGGTTTTCCTGTTAGGTAAGCCCACAGAAGAGGTATCTAGATCAGGAAACAAACTAATAGCACATTTTGCTACCGCAATGAGGTGCGAGACCGCAGCATTGTGGAATCAGGATGCAATTCCATCGCTAGACAAAATTCGGAATAGAATCTGGTTCGCTTGCCAGATGGAAAAGTTGACAAGTCTAGTCAACGGCACTGGCCCAAATTTCCAAAAAGTCTGGTCATTATGGCTGGCACAGACTGATATCCCAGGGATGAGCAATGCCGCCATCTGGCTTTGATAGTGGCAGGTGGGTTTTCCTTCGACGGCGGAACAGACACACGGGAGATAGAACAATAGAAAACCCGACCGACAGGATCAATTAAGGAGAATTATGCCTTTCCCTGATTGTTAAACTAGGTGGGACGGTGGACGACATAATGAAGAACATGTAGAAAAGAGCCAGGCTTAATGGAATACACGGAAGAGACTATACTCTAGCCAGTCACTCCATGCCCTTCCCCCTAACCCCCCCTTACCACCCCCTTTCACGTCTTCCCCCCCCATGTTCGTTTTGATGTTGTATGTCATAAAGAAAAACAATTGACATTACTGTGATACTGGAATGTACTATCATTGAAAAACCCAATAAAAGAAAGTTAAAAAAAAAAAAAAAAAGAGCTCAAACCATCATCTATGCCATCAATCATGCACTAATATATCTAAAGATAAGCAATTATTAATTAGTTATTAGTTGCCTAGCGTGGACACACTATAACAAGATTTAAGAAAAGGAGGAATAACAACTACAGCTTGTCCGATCCAACCCATCAAACTGATGCAAAACACACAACAATACATATTAAAATAAAATAATATACAAAAAAACAAGAAGAAAAAAAGGGAATTATACTGTAGATCCATACCCAAATTGAATGAACCCATACATGTGATCACTAAATATAGACCCATATAACTATATCTTAGCCTGAAAAAGACTAAGACAAAAAAGAAAAAACAGTATAATTATAACACAGATGGAAATTTCTATAGGCGAAAAAAATCCTGTATATACATGCATGACAAAAAAAATGTGCATAAAAACGACTAATTAAATAAAAAAATATGTTCATAAAACAAGAATCCTATGTTAAATTAAAAAAGAAAAAACAATATCTATTAATCATAATAATAACAGAGATATCAGGATGTATGTATTCAATCATTTTTAGTGTGGATCTATATTATTTTCCTTTAACGTAGTATAAGGAAGGATTATACCAATTATATGTAGTTATAAATTTATATCCTAACACTTGTATAGATTATAGTGAATACACTAGGGCAAAGTCAGGAATAATCCTTTTAAGGGAAATTCATATCTAATAATAATTTTAGTAAACATTAACCACGAGAGCAGGTATATAACGGATTCTAAGAAAAACCTGATATTATACATGTTGAGAATAGAATAGTAGAAAAGCAGATTTTTGGACAATTTGGTAACAATAGATTCTAGAAAAGGCTTTATATCATACATTTTGGCATGATGTTCAAACAGATCAAAGAAATTCACACATATAAACTCAGAGATGATAAAGTCAAAAGCATATCCAATATGAATATATACAGGTAAACCCCGTTATAGCGCGGTCCTCAGGGTCCACCCGAGACCACCGCGTTAGTAACGGGGTCGCGCTAATTTAAAAAAAAAATGGATGCCGCGTGCCTGATCGGGAGGGAGGGAGGAGGGAAGGAAGGTAGCCAGAAGCCCTACACGTCCCCTAGCAACGGCGAGTCTAGCCGCAACCTGCTCTTTACCTCCCACCACCGGCATCCATTTCCTCCCCCCCCAGGCCCCCACACCTACCCCCCCACCTCGGCATAGCCCACACGGCCCTCCGAGTCCCAGCCTGCAGTGTGTGCAGTGAGAGTGAGCAGTATGTGCAGTGAGCAGTGTGTGCAGTGAGCAGTGTTTATGTGCAGTGTGTGCAGTGTGTGTGCAGTGAGAGTGTGTGCAGTGTGTGCTTTGTGCAAAAAAACAAAACGCGTTATAACGGGTCACGCTATAACGGGGTTTACCTGTATCACTCATGAGCCTATAGGAAATGGGCCAGATCCCAATCCACATTAATACCATCTGGATGGAGACTGTTCATACAAAAAATCCAAGACATTTCTCGTTTATTAAGTCTGTCTCCCCCTCTTATTGCTGCTGGTATGTGCTCTAGACCTGAGAAGGAGAAACCCTGAATACCTCCCATAGGACAAGTGGAGAAGTGTCTTGAGACTGGATGTAAAGTATCCATCTTTTTAATTAACCGTACATGTTCCTGGATTCTATGTTTCAGGGGCCTGATGGTGCGTCCGATGTATAATTTATTACATTTGCATCTAAGTATGTAGACTACATAACTTGTATTGCAGTTAATGAAAGTCTTTATGGTTTTAAATGATTTGGGTTTGGAACACTCTATCTTTTTAAGAGTCTTAGCAAATCGACAAATGTTACAATGGCCACATTGAAAAAAGCCTTTAGGTATATTCATTATGCCCGTGGTATGTTGAGAGGAAAATAGGCTTGGTGACAAGTATGACGCCAAAGATTTTGCTTTGCGAAATACAAATTTGGGTCCTTTGTCAGTGATATCCTTCAAGTCTACATCTAATTTTAGTGTGTCCCAATGTCGTGCAACAATTGACCGTATAGCATTAGATTGTCCACTCTGCTGCGCAATGAAAAGAGGTAAAGATTTTGTACCTTTTTTACCCCATTGTCCTTTTTCAGAGAGATTCATGGAGAGGAGTTCTTCCCTCTCCATGGATTTCACCAAGGACAATGTATCCTCAAGATCCTTTCCTTGTACCCCCTCTCTTGGAACTTATAATGAGTTTTTGGGCCTGTGTGTCAAAACTTTCTTCAGTAGAGCATAGCCGTTTTAAGCGTAATAATTGGCCCTTTGGAATTCCTCTCTTGAGAGGCCCAGCATGATTACTGCTAGCCATGAGGTATGTGTTCCTAGAGATGGGATTTCTATATACGTCAGTCTGTACATTCCCTCCTTGATCAATATATAACATGAGGTCTAAAAAGCAAATATGATGAATGTTGTGCTCATATGTGAAATGTATATTATAATCATTTGTGTTAAGAGTTTGAATAAAGTACTCCAAAGTTTGTGCATCACCCTCCCATATAAAAATAAGATCATCAATGTATCGTCGATAAAAAAGAATATGTTTACGAAATAGATTATGATCACCATAAATGAAAAGTGACTCCCATAATCCCATAAATAAATGAGCAAAAGATGGTGCAAAAGATGTGCCCATAGCCGTGCCTATCAATTGTAAGTAGAATTGTGCATCGTAACAAAAATAATTATGTGTAAGTAAAAAAGTGATAGACTCAATTATAAAAGTGCACAGTGCTGGAGAAAGACTAGAAGTGTTCAGAAAGTGCTGTGTGGCCTCAATACCTTGTTTATGGTTAATAATGTAATAAAGTTTTAGTGACCACATGTATGGGTTCATTCAATTTGGGTATGGATCTACAGTATAATTCCCTTTTTTTCTTCTTGTTTTTTTTGTATATTATTTTATTTTAATATTGATTGTGGTGTGTTTATTTTAATATGTATTGTGGTGTGTTTTGCATCAGTTTGATGGGTTGGATCGGACAAGCTGTAGTTGTTATTCCTACTTTTCTTAAATCTTGTTATAGTATGTCCACGCTAGGCAACTAATAACTAATTAATAATTGCTTATCTTTAGATATATTAGTGCACACATGATTGATGGCATACATGATGGTTTGAGCTCTTTTTAACTAATTAGCTTCTTGCCCGTGGTGTGTGGGTGCGTAGTGCTCCCCCTCCACTAATAAATCAGCATCTATCAGCTGTGATTAAAGCGGAGATTGGAGGGAGGAGTTACGTACCTGCACACAGGGGAGAGGGGCTATAAATAGCAATGTCCGGTAACTAGTAGGTTACTCTTTGATAAAGTCCCCCGAGGGACGAAACGCGTCAGTTTTTTAACCTGGCTTGTATGCCGCAATAAAGTCTTTTTCTACAGCACTTTGCCTCCAGCCTATTCTAATTGCAGTGTCCGTCCTACTATTTTTTCTAGCTACTCCCCTACCTGCCCTGATGGCGCTGATGGAGCCCAGCGCTCACACGCGCACTCCCGCTTCTTCCGCGCATGCACGCTGCTCCTCCTCGCGCCGGACAGCATCCTCATGCGGGCGCATGCGGGCTGGGGTCACAGTGGGAGTTCTCGCCTCTGAATCACGGCGCACACTCCCTGTGTGCGGCGCGCGCGTCACGCACCCAAGCTCTGTGGCAACAGGGCTGATTGCCTTAGCACTCTCACCTGGCTTCCTTGCCATAGCCTATCACAGGCTCCGCACGAACACGCCCTGGTTCCGCCTCTTGCTCCTATTGAGCTGTCTTACCTTTTTAGGCTCAGCAGTGCCACTGGCACATTGGCTGAGCATAAGCTTCCTGTTCTTGTGCTTACCTCTCTTGTCTCCTAGATATCCTGCCTTGTCTTGTTTGATCTCCCGTGTACTTACCTTCACTTGCCTTTGGACCACCGCCTCTCTGGAACCCCGACCTTGGCTTTCCACGACCCTTCGCAACTCTCCAACCTGAACTCGGCTCTCGGACCTCGACTATTCTACCTTCTGCAGCACCGACCCCAGCGACTAGTACCTCCAACGTTCCGTACTTCTATTACGCTTAACTCGGCAAGTATTCACTACTCCTCTACCCTCCCTGCTCCTGACCCGGCGCGAGCAACTACGCACACTCCAGATCATATTCCCGTGCCTGTCAGTGGTGTTTACTCTATTCCCACCTCAGTACCGTCTAGTTTGTGATGGGCACAGCATGACAGAGTGTGGGAGTCAGGGATAGACCTTTGGGGCCTCAAGCCCTGGGGGGTTGAGTCCCGGGACTAAGAGCAGAGCAAGCTGCGAGGTGACATTCTGCTGGGTTATGTAGGGTCCAGTGGGGATAATCTCTCTTGCTGCAGAAAGGAAAGTGTACGGATGTATGCTGTTTACAGTTTGGTATGTGGTTGCTGTGCCTAAAGAATAAAGAGCAGTTACTGTTTTATACTCCTGCCTGAGGCTGCATTTCTTCAGGGAGAAGGTGAGTGTGTGATGGATTGGATAAAATGCCTATTTCTTCATCTGTAATACTTTGCTATGATTCCTTACTCAAAATGGCTACCGCAGCTACCCCTCCCATCAAGTATGGAAGATGGCACCCAGGAATTCCATTCCAATGCTGATATGTTCAAAAACTACAAAAACAAGACCATAAATCATAACAACAAGACCATACAAGGACGAGACCTAACAAAGAATCACTGAGCTGTCTAGCTCTTTTGCATACAAACCCCCTCCCCTACAGCCCCTGTATATGAACGCAGGCTGTGTAGTAATAAAGTCAGACATTATCATACTGAACTCCTGTGTGTCAGCGTGATATTTTCTCAGTGCATGCACTATATATATATATATATATATATATAGGGAAAATAATCTGGACGAGGACAGATACTCTGAAGACGTTTTTGGTCTGATCCAAATTATCCAAATCATCTGGCGCTCTAACGTGGGGCCCTGGGTTGTGAACCAACAGACAGCCATGCACAGAGGGACCGAGGTGGACCAAATGCGGACGCGGCAGGAGACTGATCACCTCTGGAGTACGGTAAGATAACATTTATTATCTACCGATATGCACTGTCTCCGCTGTTGGTCTATTTCTGTGTCTCATACGGCTCTCCGAAGGTCACCTAAAGACAGGTAGATATCTTGCCCAGAGCCCGTTTTAAACTCAAACCTGTTACCTAGACTATCTGTCACTCGGTATATGTTTACATGTTGTATATGTTAGTCAGTGCCGCAAGTGGGAGCCCGGAGTGGAGTGGGATTTTTGCCGGCTGACTAGGAGTTTTGACATTGTACGTTGCAAACTTGGTAGAAGGAGGGGTAAAGGGGGAGTAAGGTATAGTCGGTTCAGAGAGGAAACACGGGAATCCCGGTAGTGACTGTGCGGTTTGGCGCGTTGCAAGGGAAGGAGTGTTGCGCGTTACGGTTTTGTAGCAGCGCGGAATCCTGCCGATTGATCCCTGAACAACCTTTCCCTCTCTCGTAATCAAGCTGTATGTTATGTCCAAAATGTGTTTGTGTATTAGTGTTGAGAATTCATGAGGACGGGTGGGGATTGTTGAGAGTAGAAGAGATAGCCCATAGGTGCTTGGGCGATAACCCCTAGACGTTAAACTGCCCGAACTCCTGTTTTTTCCGTGTTAAGGTACGCTTTGCAGTAGAAAAGAAAGTGAATAGGAAAGAAATAGCAAGTGGATTTGCCAATAGTTGAGGCAGTAGGTATTGAGGGTTATTTTTATGAAAGGTTTATATGCAGAAATTGGGATACAATTAGACACTGTGTATATTATTTGGAAGGGAAATTAAGTGTTATATGTGAAGGGAAAGAAGAAAAAGAGGAAAAAAAAAAAAAGCAGGGCATTTTTGCTAGTAATCGCAGTATAGAGAAAAAAAAAGAAAAGGTGCAGTTTTAACATTTGAGCACAGGCAAGTAAGACAGAGAAAGGAGTCTTAGCCTGCCACCTAGTGGCGGAAAGAGAGAGAAGAGAACGAAAAGGAATACCCTCCCTGAAACTGGTAAAGATTTATTTTTGAAAGGTTTATTCGTACTGGCCACACGAATGGGTCTTTTAAAACCAGAAAATATTCTTTTTCCTTCTGTTCTAATAGCAACTAGAAAGAGGGGTCTTTTTCTGTGGGAGGGAGAAGTTCAGGGAGCGCCGTCTTGTGTGTTTTTTTTGAATCCCACAGGGAAACATACCTTACGTTAGTATGAGTCAAAATAATTCTGTTGAGGGACAGAAGGGTCCCGCTGCATTTATTTTATCATTGCCAGGACAGAAGTTAATATAATAACAAGTGAAAAAACAAAGCAAGTAGTCTGTTTAAAGTATGTAGTATTACTGCAGCAGAAGGCAGGTTACAACCAGAAATGTGTTGAAAGATATAGAAAGAAAAGAGAGGAATTTTGAATGATAACAACCTGCTGAAGATAGCAGAAGCCTGGTTTAATGTTACCAAGGCTGTCCAGAGAAAAATGGACCGAGCAGGAGATAGAAAAGGGAGGGAAGATTGTTTTAATTGTGGTGTGACTGATTTATCTATACTCACTCCTTTGTTACCTTCGCTCCCAGCTGCAGCAGCACCCCCACCTATACAACCCACTACCCCGCCCACAGATGACAAACCAACCTTGACTGTTCATGCAGCAGAACTATATCCTGTGATAAAAACACAAAAGACACAGCGCACAACGCTCATAGTGCATTAAAGATATATTAAAACAACAAATTAATAGGGTAATTATTGTGCGTACATCAATAAAAAATCAATTAGACATTTATGGGATATGTTACCCATCCACCAGCAATGCGACCCGGATCAGATGTCTTCAGCAGAGATCTTGCATCACACTGTGGACCGGATCAGCAGTCATCCACTGTTACTGGAGTTGGTGAGAAAATCCCAGATATAGAATGGGTAGATAAGGAGTCCTTTAAATGTCCCCGGTGAAGGTGAACAGTGTCTAGCCACAAGTGGCTCACTGGGGAACGGCCGTGTCCCGCGGTCCTCGCGACGGCTGGTCTCTCTCCTTCTCCCCACCGCACCGGCACTTCCGGGTGATGACGTCACTCCAACTCGCGTCGCGTCGCGTCACGTCAAGATTCTCCTCCGGTGGCCGGATCAATATATGTGGGGGCAGAGAGTCCAATAGTACACAATCCTACGCGTTTCGAAACCGTAAAGGTTTCTTCATCAGGGAATAAAGAATGGCATGCTAACTGACATTGAAATACCCTGCGCTAGCAGCCCATTGGTCCGTCACACGGACGTCTTATCCAATGGGATAGCGACAAAGGGGGGAGTGAATCCTTACAGAAAAAAACTATCAACAACAACTTTATTTATAAACAACATGTATTAATGTAAAAAACGATTCTAAAATAAAAGAAAAAAGTATTAATGCATCATAATATCAATTCAATCTATAAACATATAATATAATATACACTAGCAATCTAAAACTGATGGAATTGGAACATCTATTTTGCAGTATACTTTTTGACTAATAAGAAACTTTTAAAGGAGAAGCATGAACTATAGTAAAAAAGTTAAAATTGAACCATGGCAAGAATGAATGGTAAAAGTAAACCTACATACATCCCAAAATGTTAAAATTATTAAAATTAATTTCCTATATCCAAAATATATATATATAAAAAGATTATCAGTATTCATCCTATATCCTGTGATGCAGGCAGACGGTTCCTATTACACCCTGACTGCGCCCCTAATGCCCCTGATTCCAGCCCTTTCACCCAAAACAATCACTGCCCCAGCGGTAGGGATTCAAGTCTACCCTGACACAACAATAGCACACAGACCCAGCAGCAGTGTCCACTACAGTGCGCCCTATAGTTTTGACTCAGATAGTGAGTCACAGGCCGCTGCACAGGAGGCAAACATGACCTTTAATACTAACCCAAGACACCCCCCAGTACCTGACCGCGGCCCAAGGTTATGTGGGCAGACGCCCAAGCAGGTAGAAGGCGCCCCAATAATGTATGTCGCCTCACCCCCTTCCTGGTAGACACAGGTGCAGCCAGGAGCGTAATTAGAGCTGCAGACATACCTGACCCTTCCTATTTGTCTGATATTGATGTTTCATGTGTGGGGGTAGATGGCACACCACGCTCTAGCCCATTAACACGACCCCTGCAGATAGGTCCCTACCCTGAACTATTTGCACGATTTGTAGTTTCCTCTACCTGCCCGCTTAATCTGCTTGGCGCTGATGTTTTGTCCAGGTTACAGGCCTCCATAATATTCTCAGAGGATGGCACCATTGATGTAACCTCCCCGCTCTGGGAATCAGATGTCTCTGCCCTTTGTTCCCATCCGATACTTTTGGCATTAGCGGACAAACCCTCAGCCGCCAGTATACCGCCCGCTGTCATGGATAGGATCCCGTCCAAATTATGGTCCACAGGCCCTGAGGATAACGGGCACCTAAGGGTACCGCCCATTGTTGTACAGCTCAAACAAGGGGCCCCGATTCCCCGTAAACTGCAATACCCCTCTTTTCCCTGTAAAGAAACGCACCGTGAAGGGTGAACCTGATAAGTATAGAATGGTTCAAGATCCTCAAACAGTAAATGATGCAACCATTGTACGATGTTTTAACAACAAATCCCTTCCAGATGACCCCAGAGGCTTCCAAGAATTTCACTGTTCTGAAACAGGTAATATCCTCGGCCCCTGCCTTGGGCCTCCCAGACTATGATTTACCCTTCAAGCTTTTCGTATCAGAACGAAATGGACATGCAACTGGAGTGTTAACGCAGCCACACGCTGGCCGATGTCGACCTATTGGTTATTACTCCAGCCGTCTCGACGCTGTGGCTCGTGGTGGACCGTCCTGTCTTCGTGCTGTCTTTGCTGCTCAAGCACTGCTGGATAAAACTTCGGACATTGTTCTAGGGCATGACCTCATTCTCCTGGCACCACATGACATTGCTGCTATTCTTAATCAGACACAGCCAAAACATCTGTCCGCTGCCAGACACCTCAGGTTGCAATGCTCGCTTCTCATTCCAGACAATGTCACCCTTCTCCGGTGCCAAGTGCTTAACCCCTCCACTCTTCTTCCACTTCCCGAGGGGGGAGATGTGCAGGGACACGAACAAGAACAAAGCACAGCTGGAGTCGACCTACCCCATGATTGCTTCGAACTCATGAAGCTAGAAACTGCTCATCTGCCCACGGTGAGTGAAACGCCGATACAGAACCCAGATCTAATCCTGTTTGTGGATGGTTCTCGATATGCTGATCAACAAGGCACCTACCATACGGGTTATGCTGTCACCACAGACTCTGTGGTCCTACTGGCAAGCACACTACCATCGACAGCATCTGCACAAGAAGCCGAACTACAAGCCCTCACTGCAGCGTGTAAACTGGCAGAAGGACAAACGGCGAATATCTACACTGACTCTAGATATGCCTTTGGTGTAGCACATGATTTTGGCGTCATTTGGCAAACCAGGGAATTTCTGACAGCAGCAGGAACACCAGTGAAACACAGCTCAGCCATACAAGCTCTGATGGACGCCCTACTCCTTCCAAGCCATGTGGCCATCCTGAAGGTAAAGCCCATGGGAAACTGAACACAGAAGAAGCCAGAGGAAACCATCTGGTGGATGCTGCGGCAAAACAAGCTGCCAGCGGGATACGAGAAGTGGAAGATCGAGTGGACACGACAAGGATGGTTCCGTTAATGCAGAACCTCCCAGTAAATCGAGAATATCTGAAGAAGTTGCAAGAATCTGCAACAAAGGAAGAAAAGGAAAGCTGGAAGAAAAGAGGGGCATCGCCCCAAGAAGGAATTTACGAGTACAAAAAGAAACTTTGTCTGCCACGGGCTCTGTATCCTGCTGTGGTACAATGGGCACATGGAGCAGCACATCGCTCTTAGACTCTTATGAATGCATTGATCGACAAATACTATGTGGCGCCTGGAATTACCCCAATGACTAGTAATTTCTGCAAATCATGTACAATTTGTGCAAAGTGTAACCCAGGATGTGTGGAAAAACCACCACAGAAACACCTTGCAAGGCCCTTATACCCTTTCCAGCGTATCCAGATTGACCATATTCAGATGCCAAAATCAGGCCGTTTTGAATATGCGTTAGTAATTGTAGATATGTTTTCAGGATGGCCAGAAGCCTATCCTGTCACCAATCTCACTGCGAAAACAACAGCAAAAAAACTCCTGACAGAGGTGGTTTGTAGATATGGGGTACCTGAAGTAATAGAAAGCGACCAAGGCCCTGCTTTCACTGCTACGTTAGCTAAAGAAATTTGGTCCGCGCTAGGGACCACCCTTGCTTTCCACACCCCATAGCATCCCCAGAGTAGCGGAAAGGTAGAAAGAATGAATGGCCCAGGAAACAAATATGCCCTGGCCAGATAGTCTACCCATTGCTTTGTTCAGTGTTCGATACACCCCACGAGGGGAACATGCTCTATCCCCATTTGAGATACTGTTTGGTACTGCCCCCAAACTTGGTTGTTATTACCCACAGCAGTTACAGATGCAGTCTGATGTTTTGACCAAATATGTAACTGCCTTAGCGCAAGGACTAACCAATATACATGGTCGAGTGTTTTCTTCTATTCCAGATCCAGATCTAGATACCGGGACTCATAAACTCGTGCCCGGAGACTGGGTGCTCGTGAAGAAATTTGTAAGGAAACATTCCCTAGAGCCCAGATATGATGGTCCTTTCCAAGTTCTGTTGACCACAGCGACATCAGTCAAGCTAGCTGGCAAGAACACCTGGATACACGCCTCTCATTGCAAGAAGGTTCCAGCTCCCAACGAGGACACCTCAGAAGGAAAATGATGCTATATATCCTTTGCTTGTTGGGTCTAGGGTGGGGGGCACAAGAGATTGCTATCACCCAACATGAAGGAGTAGTCACGTTTTGGTATAATTCATCCAATACTCATGTAGCTACCTTATCCTTTGATTATTGTAATATAGTCCGCTGCCCCTCAACACATTGGCAATATAATCGATGCAGCAATGTCGGTTTCAGGTCCACTTATATATGTGTAATGGATTCCTACTGGGGAGCAGTAGGATGGAACACAGGAACAGATTGGGGATACCGACCACAAAATGGTCTAGCAAGGAAAGACGGGATGGCAAAAGATTCTTGCCCAAATAGGCATCGCAATAGTTATTATTTTTGTTTTGGTTGTGATTATTGTCTGCTGTGTTCTCCCATGTTTTAAAAAGTTCATGACCAAACCTGTTGACAATAGCACTCCTACCTTTTTTCTGCAGTCAGATAATAATACTCCACTCTCGGAAGATGGTCCATTTACTCCGTTACAGTCCCTCCCAGTTAAGTACATTAGTATAAATCCGTAGGGACAGCATCTGACTTCCTTATGTGCAAAGTCTGTGGCAAGGGGGGTCATGGACAAGCCATGACTCGTCTAACGTACAGCACAAAAGAGTTCCCAGGCACATCTGGACTGATGAGTTAGGACACATCTAGGGACAGACTCAGAAATAGACATTTCAAGGGGGGACTGTGATGGATTGGATAAAATGCCTATTTCTTCATCTGTAATACTTTGCTATGATTCCTTACTCAAAATGGCTACCGCAGCTACCCCTCCCATCAAGTATGGAAGATGGCACCCAGGAATTCCATTCCAATGCTGATATGTTCAAAAACTACAAAAACAAGACCATAAATCATAACAACAAAACCATACAAGGACGAGACCTAACAAAGAATCACTGAGCTGTCTAGCTCTTTTGCATACAAACCCCCTCCCCTACAGCCCCTGTATATGAACGCAGGCTGTGTAGTAATAAAGTCAGACATTATCATACTGAACTCCTGTGTGTCAGCGTGATATTTTCTCAGTGCATGCACTATATATATATATACTGCACCGACACACTTTATTCGAGCAAATACCCGGTATGTACCTGGCAGATACCTGGAATGCGCCGCTCCTCACCTCTGACAAGCCCCGTTGCATTTGCCTTCCCAGCCTGGGTTCATGCCTGGCTGATGGGCGGCTGATCTGTTAAATGATAATGATTAGGATTTAATAGGCTGCAATGCTTCGTGTGTCTACCAGATGGCATAAATTCATGAATTGTAATGCAGTATATATATATGTACTGTGCAGTATTGCAGCCAGCGGGAATAAAATGCTTCAATCCCTGCTGGAAAATAACTCAATGCACTCGGGCAGAAAACAGTCACAAACCTCAATACACCCGGGTATACCCGAATTCGTGGGACTAGCCGAGCTCGAATAAAGTGTGTCGCCAGTGTATATAGGGAAAATAATCTGGACGAGGACAGATACTCTGAAGACGTTTTTGGTCTGATCCAAATTATCCAAATCAAGTGTGTTTACCTCAGGGGACTGCATCTATCTTCAATAGGCCCTGTGGAAATGGAGGTGCTGTAACACCAAGAGTAGAATGATCCCAGCACCTAAAGCCTGTCCTGTCTATCCTCAACTACCACCGGTGGATGCTCAGGGCCTTCTGTGAACCAAACAGGTAGCACCAACACCAGGTAACCACAGTGAATCTCCATTAGGGTGGGAAAGCATGTGTTACAGATATTATTTAGTAATTTGCAACGTCACTTCACTATACTCGGTGATTGAGCATGCACACGGTTGTTTAGCAGCAAAATATTTTTGGGAATTAGAAGGGATTTACACTGAAGCACATATTCATTTTCTCATTACATTAATTAAATTTACACTTGCACATAACCTTTTTTGGTTTAATGAGGAAATATTACTGCAGATTAACGGCATGCCGAAGGGAACCAGGTTTGCACTGAGTTATGCCAATCTCATCATGGGGATGTGGGAAGACCAAACCATCTGGTCCCAACATGAATTTGATGCAAACCTGGTGCTCTGGACCAGATATGTGGATGATATACAGTAGAGGCAACGCTTATTCTAACATTTGCCTTAAACTAGCCGGGTTACATTCAGGGTATGTGCTGGGTATGTTCTGGGCTAGTTTGAGGCACGTTTAAGGCATTTCTGCATTGACTAACGACCCATAGGATTAACACAGCAGGGATCCCTGGCAGTCCAATTCAGTTTGAATGGGACTGCCAGGGACCCCCGCTGTTAATCTGATAGGCCATTAATCAATGCAAAAATGCTGGGGCTAGTTTAAGGAAATGTATTCAGAATGTACCTGGGTGTACCTGGGTCTTTTGGGGAATTGCCACTGGTTTTTGTTAGAATAATCGCTGCCTCTACTGTATTTTTTATTTGGCATTTGGATCACAACACTTTATTATTATTTTTTGATTATATCAACAATAATTCTTATCTCAAATTCACTTCAAATTTTTAGCACTGCCAATCTTGAGTTTCTTGACAAGCTGATATATAGAGAGAATGGTCGCATTTCTACCAAAACTCATCATAAACCTGTTAGTTGCCTCAACTACAGGTATATTGAGGCAGAGAGTAACCATCATAAACAATGGCTTGAGAATATTCCCCAAGAGGGACTAAGGAGAGTTAAATGAAACTGCACTAATAACAACATATACGAACAACAAGCAGAAGTGATTGTCACAGGAGACTAGGCATTTACATCTTTTTACCCAGATCATGCATTGAGCAAAACAAGATAAGTGAAATACATTGGAAATGTATTCACATAAACAGGCAAACACACAATGTAGCACAAACTACATAAGAAGAACACACTTACTTGGGACCTGGGGAAAAATATAGACTTTTCTAGCTTAATATAGTATGAAACAAGAATCTTTAGTTGACCGGGACGTAACCTGGAATGTCCTGGTACTGAAATCGGCAAGCAATTCCAGACGCCACTGCTGTACAGACTTCAGAGAATCTGTAAAATCTTGACAGGGATGTACCACCGATTCTCTGGAACTGAAATCGTCATAAAATCAGAGCTGCGACCACTACGATCCTTTCTGAGAACTTGGCACCGCAAAGTGGGACTTAGAAAATATTTGAAGTCACATTTCTGAAGCCGGTGTCTTTGCTATTTTTTTCAAAGTATCTTTTGGATGTTTCAAATTTTTCGCTGCTGTTGTGTCGCTTAGAATCTGATGTCCGGATTGGCTGAGGGTTTCTTATAATATTTCTGCATTCATTCATGAAATACCTCAGCCAATCACAGCGTGGGAACTTTACTACAAGCCAATCAGAGTGATGCCAGTCTTCTGAAGCCAGGCAAGCGGATCTTCGGCATCTACCAAGGGCATGCGCCAACTTGGCACCTCAGCCACTTAGTATGCAGAAGCCACCCGCTGGTTTAAGCTCCACACAGTCTAGGAAAAGCAAATGGTAGTCCGAGGACTTTCATTCATCTCAGGATGTGGGAACTCAAGCTAAAACCTCCTGCCCAAATGCTCTTCACACTTCTGACATCCTCTGTGGCTTTCATGTCCGATGTATGGGTAGACACAGTGGCACCAAATGTGATAGTACAGTGATTCACTCAGGACATAGGATCTGAAAGTCCCAGCTCATTACTGTGCACAAAGCATATTTGTTTTAAAACACACTGTTTAATTAAATTATACACTTTAAACTAGTACTGTATAAGTCTGCTGTATGGGGAATAGAATAAAAAGCTGCACTTTATTTCTTACTAGCCATATTCCCCATACACTATAAATATGGATTTGTAAAAATCCCTCACAACCTTATGTATGGTTGGAGTACCCAAGAACCCCTATACAGGTTCTGGGTGACTTGGGTATTACTTGGGTATCCCCCTTAACCTAGGGACCACTTGACAAGTTTAGGGACACCTCACATCTCTATGCCCCATTTACCTTTCTGGTCTGTGCTGAAGCAGGGAATCCTAGCGGTGAGTCGAGCAAGCGTTTAAGGGAGAGTTTGCCGGAGCAATGTGTCTATATGTATCCAGGAATCTGACCTGATTCCCGGCTACATTTTTGGGATATAACTATATATAACTCTGGACTCTGGCTAGGTAAACAGTCTGACAAGACTTTTTCCGCAAAACCCCCCTTGAAACTCATAGCCCAGCAATCTCTGCTTGCTGGCACTTCTGGAAAGGTAAAAACACATACATTCTTTATTGTTGCATAATTTTATACAATGCATAGACAGTCGCTGGGTCCAAGAGCTGACACTCCCAAACCCTAATACATCGATCAGAGGTAACCAGACGGGATTAACCTGTATTGTGAGCCTGGTTACCCCCTCATCGTCACAGTGATGTTAATTAAATTCAGATAAATTTTTTTATAAAGACTCCACCTTAGAAGAAGCCTATTCAAAAATTCCAAAAATAGACGGGAAAGAACTATTGGAATACAATTCCAATAAGACTAAAATTACAAAAGAAACGCATAACATGATCAATGCTCCATTCATTACTCAATATAATCCCCCGAGATTAAGAAAGTCATAAATAAATATTGGCACTTAGGGGCCTAAACACACAGATTCCCAGCAAACTCTGAAAAACCTCTAACATTAACACACACACACACACACACACACACACACACACACACACACACACACACACACACACACACACACACATATATATATATAACGGTCAGACCCCCACCCAATCTCATATTGGCCCCTGTGGGTGTAATCTGCTCCAAATTACATGTATGTGTGTTGTGGTGCACCAGCTGGTAACAGGGTCTCCTGAGTCTCCCGCTAGTTGGTAGTGGGGAATATCACCATGACAGGCATCTGAGGTAGTGTTCTGAGTCCTACTCACATTTGGTACAGCGCCTCCACTCCATCTGGATCCCTACGGCAGCAGGGAGGAGCATCTGACGGGGAACTCCTTGGTGCATCTTCCTGGGGAATAACTCCAGACTCACTCAGGAAGGATCTCTTGAACCAGGGCATCTTTAAAAACATGTTACGTGGCAGACTGCCCATCATAGCAGCCGACACTTAGCCGTACATTTCCCTGAGGTACTCCATGCAGAAGGTTCCTCCTCTCTTAATTGAGTTGCTCTCCACCTCTCCCCTAAGGGAGACCACCAGCTGTGCCAGGTCCCTGGACACAGTGTGTAATAGATTGTCCCTTGACTCCCTGACAGACAGACTTGAACTGCTGCAGACACTTCACTCAAAGAACATAAGACAGACTTAACAGACTAACTTTAGGCAGTTCTGTGTAATATATAGACTCCAGAAAGACCCACCTCTATGTCACTAACAGTGGACACAAAGCATGCTGTCACTTCCTTTGCTACATATGACACTTCACCAGGGTTTGAGGGCAAACCTCCATGATAGTTACTGGCAACTCTGCCTTCTTACCAGGATTACTGCCAGCATGAGAGAGATCTGTACACCAATTTTACACATGGCTACATATATATGTGTGTGTGTGTTGAAAGGGGTGCTAGTGGGCGTGGCTAAATGTATACTTGCGTGTACTGACTGATCTGTGTGGTTGATTTCAAGTGCTGGTTGTTTAAAGTGTGTGCAGTTAGAAAAAGAAGGAAAGGGAAGTGCTTTGTATACTATCAGGGGTGGATGTTTTTGGGAAGTGTGCAGTGGGTTAATTTATTTCTAAAGTGTGTTGTAATTGAAGCCTGAAGCTTTTTTTCCCTTTCTCCTGAGGCAGAGTGGGTGTGGTTAGTTAATTGGCTGGCCTAATACACCTGCAGTGGGAGAGGTAAGTTAATTGATAACCTAACACACCTGGTGGGTGTCCCTATTTAAACAGAGGCTTCTAACGAATCCTGAGCTTGCGTATACTGATCTGTGTGGTTGATTGTAAATGCTGATGCTTAAAGTGTGTGCAGTTAGAAAGAGAAGCAGTTTGAACAAGGAAGCGGTTAAACAAGGTATAGTATATTGAAGTCCAGTTTACTGTTAGTACTTATAAACTTCATAGTTGCTAGGATGAGCAGGATTGAAAATGCCACTCAATGCAGATCTTGCCACATGTATGTGCACTTGGAGCTGCTGTTCCAAGGAGCATACTGCTGTGAGAAGTGTGAGCGGGTGGTCTCTTTAGAGTCAGAGATTGCTGATCTGAAGAGGCATCTTGCAATATTGAGCGGCATTGGCAATCTTGAAAGGGGTTTAGAGCTCACTGAGCAGGCCCTTGCTTCTACAAGTGGTGCAGATGGTGGCGCTGTTAGTGAGGAGCAGGTAGGTAGCTTGGTTGCTGTTAGTGAGGAGCAGGTAGGTAGCTGGGTGACAGTTAGAAGGGGAAACAGGGGCAATAGGGAGAGGCAGGTTGTTTCTGAGCTGACACATCCCAATAGATTTGCCATGTTGAGTGAAGATATTGAGAATGTCGGAGCTGAAATGGCAAGGCTGGGGGAGACTAATTCCTCTAGCAGCCAGGGGAATAGTTCCTCCAGCACAGTGGGGACTCAGGATGCTCAGATACAAAAACAGAAAAAAATGGGGGAGCACAGGTTGAGGGACTATAAAGACGTTTGGAAAACTGCACGGTATAGAGCTGTAAGGTGAAATAAGGTGTACAATAGCGTAAACACTTACACGGCCTTGTGTAAATGCTTTCACATCAAGGTATCTTTACTTTAGGTGTATTCTCTTCTGTGTTCTTTCCGCTTATAATTTTCTTCTCCTCTGTTGTGAAGTTGAGCGTTTCTGGTCTTCTCCACAGGAATGGTTTGCGATGTCGTCCTCAGGGTTAAATGAAACGAGAACAAATGCGTAAGGGACAATACAGAATATATAATATATCTGGGGTAGACAACTGTGTTAAAAACAGAAAAGCAGAGGAATACTGCATCCACTCACACGGACAAGCGTGAGTGATCTCTGGAGGGAGGTGTCTTTGATGGCACCTCACTGCAGGGCTGTCACGCACCCCACCTGCTCTTTGCACCAAACAAATAGGGAAAAAAAGGGGTGAAGGGGCGGAGGTGGGTTTAAAATGTAACCACGTAAGGTTAGCAATAGACTCACACGGCCATGTGTGAGTGTGGACTCAAATTGGTATCTCTTCTCCCCTCTCTGGAGCTTCAAATCCAAACCTTCAACTGAGTTTGTTTGGATTTGAAGCTCCAGAGAGGGGAGAAGATATACCAATTTGAGTCCACACTCACACATGGCCGTGTGAGTCTATTGCTAACCTTACGTGGTTACATTTTAAACCCACCTCCGCCCCTTCACCCCTTTTTTCCCCTATTTGTTTGGTGCAAAGAGCAGGTGGGGTGCATGACAGCCCTGCAGTGAGGTGCCATCAAAGACACCTCCCTCCAGAGATCACTCACGCTTGTCCGTGTGAGTGGATGCAGTATTCCTCTGCTTTTCTGTTTTTAACACAGTTGTCTACCCCAGATATATTATATATTCTGTATTGTCCCTTACGCATTTGTTCTCGTTTCATTTAACCCTGAGGACGACATCGCAAACCATTCCTGTGGAGAAGACCAGAAACGCTCAACTTCACAACAGAGGAGAAGAAAATTATAAGCGGAAAGAACACAGAAGAGAAGACACCTAAAGTAAAGATACCTTGATGAAAGCATTTACACAAGGCCGTGTAAGTGTTTACGCTATTGTACACCTTATTTCACCTTACAGCTCTATACCGTGCAGTTTTCCAAACATCTGTATAGTCCCTCAACCTGTGCTTCCCCATTTTTTTCTGTTTTCCTATATCACCAAGGATCCTGGATAGGTCCTCTTTGGGGTTTGAGCAGCGGGAAGAGATTCGGAAGATAGAGGGGACCTTAAAGTACTCTTTAAGGTTGTATTGTTCTATCACTAGAATTGTATCACCCCACCACTCATCCATTTGAGGTAGCGCCCGGGCTTTTCTGTACATCAATGCTCAGATACAAAGAAAGATTGTGGTGGTAGGGGACTCCATTATTAGGAAGGTAGATAGGGCAAGCTGTTGCCATGACCGCATGAACCGAACAGTTTGTTGTCTCCCGGGTGCTCGGGTTCGGCACATTGCAGATCGGGTAGAAAGATTGTTGGGGGGGGGGGGGCTGGGATTGACCCGGCGGTCTTGGTACATGTTGGCACCAATGACAAAGTTAGAGAAAGATTGAGGGTCCTAAAAAATGATTACAGGGATCTAGGCCAAAAGCTTAAGGCAAGGACCTCCAAGGTAGTATTTTCTGAAATACTACCAGTGCCATGCGCTACCGCAGGGAGACAGTCAGAGATCAGGGAGGTTAGTGCATGGCTAAGAATGTGGTGCAGGAAGGAGGGGTTTAGGTTTTTAGAGCACTGGGACTCCTTTTCTGAGAGGTGCCATCTATATTCTAGGGATGTATTGCACCTCAATGAAGAGGGATCTTCTGTGTTAGGGGGGAGAATGCTAAAAAGGTTGGAGGAGATTTTAAACTAGGATGGAGGGGGGAGGGGATGAAACAGATAATGAACTAAATGGAATAGATGAACTAAATGGAACAGATAATGAACTAAATGGATACAAGGTGGTATGGAGGCTGAATGGGGGCAAGTGCGAGTTTGACAAGCAGCGAGACACCCATAGTAAATACAGATAATACTAGAAAACTTCTAAAGACTAAACCAAGTGGGAGCAGAAAGGAAGGAGCAGATAAGATAATAGTACAGGCTGAAAAAAAACTTAAATGCATGCTTGCTAATGCAAGAAGCCTGACAGATAAAATGGGGGAGCTTGAATTAATAGCTGCAAGGGAGCAGTATGATGATATATGCACTACTGAAACATGGTGGGATAAAAATCATGACAGGACAGTTAATTTAGAGGGTTATTCTCTTTTTCGGAAGGATCGAACAAATAGAAGGGGAGGTGGAGCATGTTTATATGTTAAACCGGATCTAAAACCTATTATAAGGGATGATGTCTATGAAGTGAATGATGAAAATGTAGAGACTTTGTGGATAGAAATTAGCAGTGGAGGTAAAAGTATAAAGAAAATGTTTGTGGGAATATGCTATAAACCACCAAATATCTGTGAGATTGAGGAAGCTAAAATACTTTTGCAAATGGAGAAGGCATCAAAACTGGGTCATGTTTGCATAATGGGGGATTTTAATTATCCAGACGTAGACTGGGGCAATGAGATTAGCGTTACAACAAAAGGAAACAGGTTTTTGGGAGTGCTTAAAGACAATTATATGACCCAAATTATTGAGGAACCAACCAGGAGAGGGGCAGTTCTGGATTTGGTCATATCAAACAATGTAGAAGTAATAACAAATATTCAAGTCCTGGAACATTTGGGTAACAGTGATCATAACATGGTCTCATTTGAAATAAATTATCAAAACACAGATTACTTGGTGTGACAGGGTGAATGAACGTCACCAGCCATATACCTGGCAAACCTATGTTTAGGTTTGCAGTGCAGCAGTGACGAGGTTAAGTTTCAGTTGAGAAGGGCTGCTTAATTGCTCTGACCCCAGCTGCATAATCAAGGTGTTTTAAAACCCCCAGGCTGTACACACATGCAAGCTAGCTGGTCAGGAGACAGGACTGAAATACTGAAGAGATTACTGCTATAAGGTCTGTTTTTCAAAGTACATGTGTGATGAACTGTCTGTGTCCTGCATGCTGAAGAGAAGCTGCCTTGTTTTCTATGCTGAAGAGAAGCTATTTTGTTTTTGTATGCTGAAGAGAAGATATTTTGTTTTTGTATGCTGAAAAGAAGCTATTTTGTTTTTGTGTGCTGTATATTTTTAAGGCTCAATAAAGAAGCCTTATCAAGAGAACCCGCGTTTGTGGTTGCATGTACCCTGCAACACTTGGGTTCAACAAAGACCTTAAACTTTAGAAAGGCAGATTTTAATAAACCGAGGATTAACCTACAAGTAATACATTGATTTGATGCTTTTGCAGGGGAAAATGTAGAAGATAAATGGGCAGTCTTTAAAACATTGTTAGAAAAGCACACGTATCAGTGTATACCCTTGTGAAATAAGTATAAAAGAATTAAGTCAAAACCAATGTGGCTAAATAAACAGGTAGGGGAGGAAATGGACAAGAAGAGGAAGGCGTTTAGATTCTTTAAGTCAGAAGGGACGGAGACATCATATCAGAATGATAAGGAATGTAACAAAAATTGCAAAAGGGCAATCAAATTAGCAAAAATGGATAATGAAAAAAGGATTGCAATAGAAAGTAAGGTCAACCCTAAAAAATTCTTTAAGTACCTTAATAACAAAAAAATGAGAAAAGAAAATATAGGACCCTTTCAGTGTGAGATGGGTAGACAGATTATTGGAGATAAGGAAAAAGCAGAGGTATTACACTGGCGACACACTTTATTCGAGCTCGGCTAGTCCCACAAATTCGGGTATACTCGGGTGTATTGAGGTTTGTGACTGTTTTCTGCCCGAGTGCATTGGGTTATTTTCCAGGCAGGGATTGAAGCATTTTATTCCCACTGGCTGCAATACTGCACAGTATATAAATATATACTGCATTACAATTCATGAATTTATGCCATCTGGTAGACACGCGAAGCATTGCAGCCTATTAAATCCTAATCATTATCATTTAACAGATCAGCCGCCCGTCAGCCAGGCATGAACCATGGCTGGGAAGGCAAACGCAACGGGGCTTGTCAGAGGTGAGGAGCGGCGCATTCCAGGTATCTGCCAGGTACATACTGGGTATTTGCTCGAATAAAGTGTGTCGCAGCAGTAAATAAATTATTTGCCTCTGTGTTTACCAGGGAAGAATCAAGTTCAATAGTAGTGCCGCAGGAGGAAGCCACAACCTCCATATTAATGAACAATTGGTTAACTGAGGAAGAAATTCATAAGCGACTTGAAAAAATTAAAGTAAATAAGGCACCTGGCCACAGTGGCATGCATCCAAGAGTTCTCAAGGAGTTAAGCTCAGTAATAGCCAAACCATCATATTTAATATTCAAGGACTCCATTTCCACAGTCTCAGTACCACAAGATTGGCGTAAAGCAGATGCGGTGCCTATATTTAAAATAGGAGCTAGATCACAACCGGGGAATTACAGACCTGTAAGCCTGACTTCAATAGTGGGTAAACTTCTTGAAGGTTTAATACAGGGATAATATTCAGGAATACCTAATAGAAAACAAAATTATTATTAATAGTCAGCATGGATTTATGAAGGATAGATCATGCCAAACTAACCTTATTTGTTTCTTTGAGGAGGTAAGTAGGAATTAGAGCAGGGTAATGCAGTTGATGTGGTCTACTTAGATTTTGCAAAGGCTTTTGATACAGTATCACACAAGAGGTTGATGTACAAAATTAAGAAAATGGGACTCAGTAATACTATATGCACCTGGACTGAAAACTTGTTAAAGGACAGACAACAGAGGGTTGTCATAAATGGAACTTTTTCAGGTTGGGCTCAAGTCATGAGTGGAGTACCTCAGGGATCGGTACTGGAACCCCTGCTTTTTAACTTGTTTATTAATAACCTTGAGGTTGGGAATGAGAGCAAAGTCACCATTTTTGCTGATGATACTAAATTGTGTAAAGTAATAGAATCAGAGCAGGATGTAATTTCTCTTCAGAAGGACTTGGAGAGACTGGAAACGTGGGCAGGTAAATGGCAAATGAGGTTTAATACAGATAAATGTAAGGTTATGCATTTGGGATGCAAGAATAAAAAGGCGACTTACAAATTAAATGGAGATATATTGGGGGAATCCTTGATGGAGAAGGATTTAGGAGTGCTTGTAGACAGCAGGCTTAGCAATAGTGCCCAATGTCATGCAGTAGCTGCAAAGGCAAACAAGATCTTATGTTGCTTCAAATGGGCAATGGATGGAAGGGAAGTAAACATAATTATGCCCCTTTACAAAGCACTAGTAAGACCACACCTTGAATATGGAGTACAATTTTGGGCACCAATCCTAAGAAAAGACATTATGGATCTAGAGAGAGTGCAGAGAAGAGCCACCAAATTAATAAAGGGGATGGACAATCTAATCTTATGAGGAGAGGCTAGCTAAATTAGATTTATTTACATTAGAAAAGAGGCGTCTAAGAGGGGATATGATAACTATATACAAATATATTCGGGGACAATACAAGGAGCTCTCAAAAGAACTATTCATCCCACGGGCAGTACTAAGGACTCGGGGCCATCCCTTAAGGTTGGAGGAAAGGAAATTTCACCAGCAACCAAGGAAAGGGTTCTTTATAGTAAGGGCAGTTACATCTACTGTGACATTTACTGACACAAAAGATTTCTATAAATGCCTTAAATGGAAAGCGTGTAAACTAGATCTACATGGGTCCAAACAAGTAAAGAGCTTTAACTCCACTCATACAGGTATTAACCATAGGATTGATCACTTTATCAGTTGCGACTCTTCAAATATTATATATCTTATTCAGTGCCCTTGTAAAAAAACAATTGTAATGGTGCTTCCCTGGGCCCCGCTCATACTGACCCCTATGTGAGGAAACTGCTCCCAGTTACATGTCATGTCGTGTGGTGCACCTGCTGGCTGACAGGTCTCCTGAGTCTCCTGCTTGATGATATTGGGGATTTCAACAGGACTGGCTCATGAGGTAGTGTTGAGATCGTACTCACAGTTGGTACAGTGCCTCCATCTCTTCAAGGTCCCCACGACAGCAGGGAGGAGTCTCTGGAAGAGAACCCCTGGGTGCAGCTTCTCCCTGATTAACTCCTGTCTCAGGCAAGAAGGTTCTTTGAATCAAGGGCATCTTTATTTACATCCTCCATGGCAGTCTGCCCATCATAGCGGCCGGTACTTAGCCGCACATGTTCAAGGTTGCCCACCTCATGGAAGTTCCTGACTCTCTAATAGAGAAAGGGAATAGTCTGTATCCTCTCCCCTAAGGGAGGGCCACAATCTGTGCCAGAGCCCTGGCACCATGTGGTGTCAGCTTGTCACACTCTGCAACACTTGATAGACTCAACCTGACTGCAGAGAACACTGCAGACAGAGACACTAACTTTAGGAAGTGATGCGTAGTATATAGCTCCAGGAGGCACCACCCCTATGTCACTGTAAGTGGATACAGAGCATGCTGTCACTTGCTTTGCAACATATTACACCTCACAGGGGGTTGAGGGCAAAACCTCATGATTACTCCTGGCAAACCTGCCCACTTAACAGGAATTACTGCACAGAAGGAGAGAGGTATGTAACCCCAAAATTACACAGGGCTACAATCTCCCTCTGGTGGATCCAATGGTCCCCACTTGGTCCTAAATTTGTGGAGCCTTCCTTCAAACGGGCAACTGCAAAAATACACAAAAACAACAATATCATTACAGGAATACATTGCACACACTATACATAATCACTGTACCAAGAACTATACTTTATAGATTACCCCCTAGGAGAATCTAAACATCAGTAATAATGTCTAGGGTCAGGCTTCTTTACCTCCCGCCCATTAGCATCAAGTACCATGATACTATAGGATCTAGGCGGCCCATTTTCAGGTCTGTATTCCATCTTATTCATATAAATGTTGCGCCCAACACTCCAAATCCTCATTAAGTAATAGATTCTAGACTATGTTCTGTACTCAGAGTAGCTAGACTTGGACTTGATATAGTCCTCCACGGCCTCCCTTAGCCAGGTACTTCTATTGTCCTCTATTTCTTGATCAGAGGTTCAGGAACATAGGGATATTCCAACCCATGCGACTGCTTATAGCGCGCTACTATGGCCCTCTCAGCCCTGCTGATCCTTACCAATTTCTTATTTCCTGCCCTGCCTGGCAGTACCCAAGACCGGGGTTCCTCAGGGGCAATGACATCATACAGGAAAGATGATCCCCTTGGGGTGACTATTCCCTTCTGTATCTCATACCACCATCTTTCTAATTCTTCCTGGTGTTCCTCGGCTGTGTACTCACCCACATCCCACCAGTGGTCAACCCCATCTCCCCTCATTAGTACAAATCGGGCCATTCCGAATATCCCACATATATTGGAGCCCACCATTTAGTGCTATGCTCCAAGGACTGCTCCTTCACTGACAATGCAGTCTCACTCTCCTCAGTCTCTCCCCCAGAAGAGACACCTGAAGTATTATTTGAACGTGTGGCCGACCCATATCGTTTAGGCCTTCCCCACACAATATGGTTATAGGTAGGGGGGTTCATTTTCGGGGATGTCCAAGCAGGTATCATTTCCCTCCCCGACCCCTCATCAGATGTAAAACATTCACCCCAGCCCATGGCCGACACATGCCTTTCTTCCGACCCGGGCCTTTTGTCCCGTGACTCCCCAGACCACCCTTGGCTCGATTGGGACCCTGAGGAAGACATGACAGGGACAGGGGCAGTGGCCTTGGGCAAAGGGAAGGGGAAGTGTCCTTACGCTGCGGGATCGTGATCAGCAGCTTGGCGATGCTGCGCCCCGTGGCAACATTGGGCAGATCAGGCTCATCCGTTTTCTTGCTCCCCCGATTCTTTACTGCTTGCCGGTATCTGTCCATATCTTCCTTGGACAGACTGGTGCTGAACATCGGAGGTGACGGTTGCTTCCAGTCGGCTCCGCTGTGACCACAGGAAGTGACATCATCATTCTCGTGGGATGAGGCGCCATCTTGGGTGGGGTCCCCCACCGGAACTTCTTCCTCCATTTCGACGTCCAGCGCCGGATACTCTAGGTCGCTCCTCAGCTCCGCTTGGGCCTTGGTTGGGCCTTTCTCCTCGGCCGCCTCCATCGGAGCCTGTGGGAGGTAAGAGGGTATCTCACCACTCTGCTGGCTTGTGATGAGGTCCTCTTCTCCCGACATGCTGGTAGTCGCCACGGCCGTGGGACTCTTCCGCTGCTCTGGCTGCACCAGCGCATGCAGTCAGGGGAACCTCAATGCTCAGTTCCTCGAGACCACTGGTAAGTCGCTTGTCTTTGCTTTCAGCATCACTGTAGTGACCCAACGGTTGGCGCATCACCACCGACGTAGGACTTCACTGCTCGTCGTCCGACGAGGCAGACGCCGATGATGGTAAGGGTACCTCCGCAGGGGACCTACAGCGAGGTTCCAGGTTCTCGCTGCGGTTGCAGGTCTCTGCGCCATCCTTTTTAGGTACCATCATCAATAGCGACCAACATTCTCCAGGATCAACCTCTTCTCTCTTAATTCTTGGCGAGGCTCGAGCCGTCAGCATGGCTGTATCTCCTCTCGCCTCCGTGGCGTGCCCAGGCACAAACGGCTCCACGGCCCACAAATAATGAATACCACATTGGGAGCATTTCGCAGTGGTGTTGGCTTCTCCGCCCGGTAGCCTGCACTGCATACACAGGCACTGCAGTACTTCCCTTCCACCCGTCTTCACCACCAGGAAGCCTCCTGGCAGTTGATAAGGGTGAATATCGATATTGTCCATGACACAATTGGTAGTGGTGCTTGGCAAGGGAGACACATGGCACAGCAGTCTCTCTTGCTCACCAGCTCTTTGCAACTGAGGGACAGGAAGCGCACATCCAGCTCCTCCCTCAGTCAGCTCCATCTTCCATTGGCAGATGCAAGGACCCCGCCCTTTGGTGGAGATTAGAGGAGAGTCCCACAGCTTCACGTTATGACCCAGAATTGGCTCTGAGCCTGTCACAGTCCAAGAGGGCGCGGCCACGGCTTTCGCGCCACGGGTTCTCTCTTTCGCGCCTCTCCCGGCCAGGTTTTTGCAAAAGTCTCTTCTGCACACAGCCCACGCGGTCTCCCAAAGAAGCGGGAGCCACCATTTTGGATTCTCCGCACTGCGCGGGACATCCTTACTTGCCGCCATCTTTCCACTTCTGTTGCAATCGCACATGGTGCTCCTCTGCTGGGCAGTCACCATTCCGATGCAATAAAGTATGCCAGTGCACCTCTACATGTATCTCATGTGTGTCTCTCTAATGTACTGCACCGGCAGCTTTTATTCTTACTAATAACTGGCATGTACCTGGCATGTTCCTGGAATGTGACACTTTTCACCCGGAGCATGCCGGGCTCCTTTTGCCTTCCCAGCCAGGCGCATTACATGGCTGACGCACGGTTGATGTGTTAATTAATAATGGTTCAGGATTTACTAGGCTGCAATGCTTCGCGTGACCGCCAGATGGCATAAATTCATGAATTGTAATGCAGTATATATATGTATATGTATATATATACTGTATAACAACAACCCCTATAACCCCTAGCATACACATACAGTACTGTATATGCACATCAATGATACTATAGGCCGGGGGGGCGAGATGTGTTTGCAGCAGAGAGAGAACCGCTGCTCTCTCTGCGCAAACATCAGCACATTAAAAATGATTTAAAATACATTTTTATTGATAGTGTAGATGTGCAGGGGGTCTCCGGAGCTGAACCGCATTGGTTTAAGGTCTGGGGACCCCCGGCTTCCCGAGATACAGCCCCCTTTATGAGGTGCCGGTATCCCTCTGCTTGGTTTAAAGGTCCCAATCACGTGATCGCGGCCTGTAAACAAAGCAGAGGGATACCGGCACCCCCTAAAGGGGCCTGTATCTCGGGGAGCAGGGGGTCCCCACACCTAAAACCAAAACGTTTTTTCTCCGGAGACCCTCTGCACATGTACAGTATGAATAAAAAACATATATAAATAAACACTCGTTCCTTACCTTAGCGGCTATGTGCTACGGTAATGAAGCAGCATTTCTGTATTTTAATAATATTGTACAGTAAGCAGGGGGTTCCCTGAGCCAGAAATTAATGCTCAGGGACCCCCCCTGCTCCTGCACAATATTATTAAAAATACAGAAATGCTGCTTCATTACCATAGCGGATAGCCGCTAAGGCAATGAAGGGGTTAACTCATCTTGCCCGCTTTATTGTGGGTAGCAGGGGTGGGTGAGGGGGGTATTTGGCCCTTGGTGTGAGTTTAGGACTTGCGGGGGGGTTGCGGGTGCACTTAACCCCTTCACGACCGTAGCAGTTAATACCGCTACGGTCATGAAGGGGTTAAGCCCTCCCGCTACCCCCCCGCAAGCCCTAAACAAGCACCGTTGGGGCTAATACCCCCTTCACCCACCCCCGCTACCCACAATAAAAAAAAACTCACACACAGCAGCCGCCAAAAAATAAATAAATAAATCTAAATAAATAAATGACTATAAATAAATACATTTGAAATACATTTTTATTTATAGTGTAGATGTGCAGGGGGTCTCCGGAGTTGAACCGCGTTGGTTTCAGGTCGGGGGACCCCCTGCTCCCCGAGATACAGCCCCCTTTATGAGGTGCCGGTATCCCTCTGCGTTTAAAGGGCCCGATCACGTGATCGCGGCCTGTAAACCAAGCAGAGCAGAGGGATACCGGCACCCCCTAAAGGGGCCTGTATCTCGGGGAGCAGGGGGTCCCCAGACCTAAAACCACAGCGGTTCAGCTCCGGAGACCCTCTGCACATCTACACTATCAATAAAAATGTATTTTAAATGTATTTATTTTTATTCATTTATTTATTTATTTAGATTTATTTATTAATTGTTCTGCTGCTGCTGTGTGTGAATTTTTTTTATTGTGGGTAGTGGGGGTGGGTGAAGGGGGTATTAGCCCCATCGGTGGTTGTTTAGGGCTTGCGGGGGGGTAGCGGGTGCACTTAACCCCTTCACGACCGTAGCGGTACTAACTGCTATGGCCGTGAAGGGGTTAAGTGCACCCGCAACCCCCCCGCAAGACCTAAACTCACACCAAGGGCCAAACACCCCCTTCAACCATCCCCGCTACCCACAATAAAAAAAATTCACGCACAGCAGCCCCACAATTAATAAATAAATCTAAATAAATAAATAAATACATGAAGAGAAATAAATATATACTGTATATATATATACTGTATATATACAGTATATATATAATAACAATCCCTATACATATACAGTATATACTGTGTATATATATACTATATATGTATATATATATATATATATATATATATATATATATATATATATATATATATATATATATATATACACACACAGTATATACACACACATGATGAACCAATATACAACTACATGTAGAATGGTTATCAAAATCATACTGTCCTACAAATAACGCTTCTCCATACAGACAATAATAATAATCCATTTAATAATCCTAACTGATCTTACAACATAAAACATAACATTCCAATCCACACAGTACATTGCATTTACATTGTATAAATGATGCATAAAATCTATGCACCATATACATTCTGCAAATTAATGTTAACAATATCATTGCAAGCTACTGTACCAGTAAATACAAACACTTCCAAACAAGTCAACTATTTTAACCAATCAAGTAAAGAAAAATCAATATATACTGTAAGTACCAACCAGAAAACACAATTTAAAACCAAAGCTAACCCTTACAATACCAAGGATTACATCTATCTAATTGTAAAAAACATTATACATTATACACACATTGAAGCATTGCAATAAACAACATACAGTACACCCCCTGTGTATTTAAAATACATAAACAATAAATACATGACATACATATTTTTATTGTGTGTTTTAAACCTGCCTGCCTTCACTGTAATCTATGTAAAAAACGCTCCCCCTATTGTGTGTTGAAGCTTCACTGCCTTCACTGTAATCTATGTAAAAAACCCTCCCCCTACCTATTGTGTCTGCTAAACTTCAGCTTCCCTGCTTTGACTAATCTGTGTAAACCCCCCTCCCCCTAGTGTGTCAGTAAAATCTGTCTGGCCTGTGTTTCTGTGAATGCAGTGTACTGTATGTAAATGTGGGGAGGGGGATCCCGTGTAAATAACCACACCCACACCCACACCCAATACCCACGGCCCCTCCGCTGCTTGCTGCAAAACAGAGACAAAAATTAAAACATACAAAGTAATGTCCCCTAACCCCTTAATCACCATAGCGGTTATTAACCTCTACAGTCATTAAGGGGTTAACCCACCCTCACCCACCACTCGGGATGCCTACATACCCTCCCACACTAACCCCCCCACCCTTGAGGAATACCCACCCACTACCCACAAGGGAGGCCTACCCACATACCGTTGGGGAAACACCCCCCCCCACCCCCAGTACCCACAATAAAAACAATACAGTGACCCACAATAAACAGCATTCTATTTATTAAATACATTACCCACCCCCTGTGCCCCCCCCATAAATACAAGATTTATTCTTTTACATACAGGGTTCATAACGCAGCCCCACGCGAGTCCCCGGTGGGCTGGCAGGGCACCTGGACAGACCTACAGTTTACCAGCAGCCCTTTTTACACAGGTTCTGAATGCCTGCTGGTGGATCCTGCCAGCACCATGGCCCCCAGGTGGTCTCCTTGGGTCACCGTGGGCCACAATTGGGTCCCCACGGTAGGCCCGCGGATGTCTGGGAGCCCCGGGTCAGACCCACAGGTGTCTGCGGGGCCTCGGGTGGTTCCCTCGGGGGTCTGGGGAACTCACGGGTGCTCACTACAGGTCCGCGGTGCCCCCACAGAAGTGGGACCACACATCATCATCCCAGCACCTACGGGTCGGCGGTGCCCCCACAGAAGTGGGACCACACATCGTCATCCCCGCATGTGTCACCCGTGGAACCACCAGCCTGATACCCTTGGGATACCCGAAGATACCACAGGTGGTCTCCAGAGGTCCCACGCAGAACCACGGAACCAACCCTGAATGTAAAAAAAATAAACCTGGCCTATACATTCAATACATACACCCTCCCCCCAACACCTACAGTACAATAATGTGCAAAATAACTATTATCCAGATATGGATAATAGATTAATTGGCCATTATTAAAAACATTAACTAGCATATACAAATAAATAAAGTACTACTGACCTCATCAATGCGAAGTGTCCATGGCCAGCAACATCCTTGTCTTGTCCACAAAATACATTGCCAATACAAAGCCAATACATTGCAAGTACATTCAGATATCAATTAACCCCTTAAACACCTTATCAGATAATAACCGCAAAGGTGATTAAGGGGTTAAGCCACACAGGCCCGATACCCACCCTTCACCCATGAATTTGTACAGTGGCTTCATCATGCAACTATATACAGTATATATATTTATATTGTATATATATACAGAGAGAGAGAGAGATATACTGTATATATATATATACAGTATATATATATATATATATATATATACATATATATATATATATATATATATATATATACACAGTATATACACACACATGATGAACCAATATACAAATAAATGTAGAAGGGTTATCAAAACCATACTGTTCTACAACCAAACACTTCTCCATACAGACACACTACATTAAAATCAATTTCCTTTAAAAATCCTAACTGATCTCACAATCTATATCATCACAAACCAATGAAAAAACTCACATTCCAATATATATGATGCATAAAATCTATACACCATATACATTCTGCAAATGAATCAACCAAGTAAACAAAAATCAAAAGCCAATACATTGCAAGTACATTCAGATATCAATTAACCCCTTAAATACCTTATCAGATAATAACCGCAAAGGTGATTAAGGGGTTAAGCCACACAGGCCCGATACCCACCCTTCACCCATGAATTTGTACAGTGGCTTCATCATGCAACTTTATACAGTATATATATATATATATACTGTATATATATATACAGATATATATATATATATATATATATATATATATATATATATATATATATATATATATATATATATACATACAGTATATATATATATACACAGTATATATCCTGTACACACGATGAACCAATATACAAATAAATGTAGAAGGGTTATCAAAAGCATACTGTCCTACAACCAAACACTTCTCCATACAGACAGTACATTAAAATCAATTTCCTTTAATAATCCTAATTGATCTCACAATCTATATCATCACAAACCAATGAAAAAACTCACATTCCAATATATATGATGCATAAAATCTATGCACCATATACATTCTGCAAATGAATCAACCAAGTAAACAAAAATCAATTAGTAATCATTATTTACATCCCTAAACAATTCACACTCCATTCCTAACAATGAAACAATTAACTAATTCACGCCTGGAGCAGAACAATTTAGCCTGTGAAAAAATACAGTACCGACTTGAATACAACCTTTAAAACCAAGGCAACACACAATACAATACCAAGGAATACATCTATCTAATTTTAAAATACTTTAAACTCACAATAATGCATAGCAGCATAGACAAATTAATTTAAAACACATCAAATCAAGCTTTTAATACAACATCATTTCTTACCCTGTATGTATATATCTCTCTAGACATATATACATACATACATACAGTGGCAAGAAATGATATACCACAAATAAAAAATACACATGTTAAAAAAGCTTTTTAAAAATTTAACAAGTTAAGTAAAATACATTTCTTTAGTTCACTTACCCAAGGCTATCGCTGACCTCACTCAAACATACAATACAATACCAAGGAATTCATCTATCTAATTTTAAAATACTTTTATACACACAATAAAGCATAGCAGCATAGACAAATTAATTTAAAACACATCAAATCAAGCTTTTAAAACAACATCACTTCTTACCCTGTATGTATATATCTCTCTAGACATATATACATACATACATACAGTGGCAAGAAATGATATACCACAAAAAAAAAAATACACATGTTAAAAAACCTTTTGAAAAAATTAACAAGTTAAATAAAATACATTTCTTTAGTTCACTTACCATTACTTGCCCCCACTGATTCCCGTTGCGCAGCTTACTCACGAACCAATCCATGATCAGGAACCCATAAAATAAAAAACCATAAAAAAATAAACATTAAACTATAAATCCAAATCAATCCACGGGTCTTCTACTTGTAATCCATCTTCATCTGTATTCTTCTTTCTTCTATCTCCTTCTAGCGGGGCGGGGTCTTCTCCCCGTCTGCGGCCACGCCCTGGTCTTCTTTGTTGCCCGGAGGTCCTTCCTCCGCGGCGTCTGGCTGCAAAATGAGACGACATAGGCTTTTAAAGGCCTATGACGTCACATTTTTCGTCATGGTTCCCACGGTCCTGATTGGGCCGTGAAAACCATTTGTTTTGGCCGATAAAAAAAAAATTATGACGTCACTTAAAGGGAATGAAAGCACAGCCAATCAGAATGGCTTTGCTGCAATTGCCTTTAAGATGACATCATGAAAAGGCACATGGCCGCCCTCACATGGTATGGTAGCCAATCAGAGCGTGGGAACTCCATCCCTACTCTGATTGGCTCTAGTACCATGTGACAGAGGCTTGGGTGGAAATAGGATGTGACGTCATTGAAAGCTTGTCACATGGTACTAGAGGCAATCAGAGTAGGGATGGAGTTCCCACGCTCTGATTGGCTACCATACCATGTGAGGGCGGCCATGTGTCTTTTCATGACGTCATCTTAAAGGCAATTGAAGCAAAGCTATTCTGATTGGCTGTGCTGTCATTGCTTTTAAGTGACGTCATCATTTTTTTTTTTGTCGGCCAAAACACATGGTTTTCACAGCCCAATCAGGACCGTGGGAACCATGACGAAAAATGTGACGTCATAGGCCTTTAAAAGCCTATGTCGTCTCATTTTGAAGCCAGACGCCGCGGAGGAAGGACCTCCAGCCAAGAAAGAAGACCAGGGCGTGGCCGCAGATGGGGAGAAGACCCCGCCCTGCCCCGCTGGAAGGAGATAGAAGAAAGAAGAATACAGATGAAGATGGATTACAAGTAGAAGACCCGTGGATTGGTTTAGATTTTTAGTTTAATGTTTATTATTTTATGGTTTTTTATTTTATGGGTTCCTGAGGTTCCTGATCGTGGATTGGTTCGTGAGTAAGCTGCGCAACGGGAGTCGGTGGGGCCAAGTAATGGAAAGTGAACTAAAGAAATGTATTTTATGCATCATATATATTGGAATGTGAGTTTTTTCATTGGTTTGTGATGATATAGATTGTGAGATCAATTAGGATTATTAAAGGAAATTGATTTTAATGTACTGTCTGTATGGAGAAGTGTTTGGTTGTAGGACAGTATGCTTTTGATAACCCTTCTACATTTATTTGTATATTGGTTCATCGTATGTATATATACTGTGTATATATACTGTGTATATATATATATATATATATATATATATATATATATATATATATATATATATATATATATATATACTGTATATATATATATATATATATATATCTGTATATATATATATACAGTATATATATATATATACTGTATATAGTTGCATGATGAAGCCACTGTACAAATTCATGGGTGAAGGGTGGGTATCGGGCCTGTGTGGCTTAACCCCTTAATCACCTTTGCGGTTATTATCTGATAAGGTATTTAAGGGGTTAATTGATATCTGAATGTATTTGCAATGTATTGGCTTTTGATTTTTGTTTACTTGGTTGATTCATTTGCAGAATGTATATGGTGTATAGATTTTATGCATCATATATATTGGAATGTGAGTTTTTTCATTGGTTTGTGATGATATAGATTGTGAGATCAGTTAGGATTTTTAAAGGAAATTGATTTTAATGTAGTGTGTCTGTATGGAGAAGTGTTTGGTTTGTAGAACAGTATGGTTTTGATAACCCTTCTACATTTATTTGTATATTGGTTCATCATGTGTGTATATACTGTGTATATATATATATATATACTGTATATATATATACAGTATATCTCTCTCTCTCTCTCTCTGTATATATATACAGTATATATATATATACTTTATATAGTTGCATGATGAAGCCACTGTACAAATTCATGGGTGAAGGGTGGGTATCGGGCCGGTGTGGCTTAACCCCTTAATCACCTTTGCGGTTATTATCTGATAAGGTGTTTAAGGGGTTAATTGATATCTGAATGTACTTGCAATGTATTGGCTTTGTATTGGCTATGTATTTTGTGGACAAGACAAGGATGTTGCTGGCTACGGACACTTCGCATTGATGAGGTCAGTAGTACTTTATTTATTTGAATATGCTAGTTAATGTTTTTAATAATGAGCAATTAATCTATTATCCATATCTGGATAATTGTTATTTTGCACATTATTGTACTGTAGGTATTGGGGGGGAGGGTGTATGTATTGAATGTATAGGCCAGATTTATTTTTTTTACATTCAGGGTTACTTCCGTGGTTTTGCATGGGACCTCTGGAGACCACCCGCGGGAATCCTCGGGTATCCTAAAGGGTATCAGGCTGGTGGTTCCACGGGTGACACATGCGGGGATGATGATGTGTGGTCCCACTTCTGTGGGGGCACCACGGACCCGTAGTGAGCACCCGTGTGTTCCCCAGACCCCCGAGGGAACCACCCGAGGCCCCGCAGACACCTGTGGGTCTGACCCGGGACTCCCAGACATCCTTGGGCCTACCATGGGGACCCAATTGTGGCCCACGGTGACCCAAGGAGACCACCTGGGGGCCATGGTGCTGGCAGGATCCACCAGCAGGCCTCCAGAACCTGTGTAAAAAGGGCTGCTGGTAAACTGTAGGTCTGTCCAGGTGCCCTGCCAGCCCACCAGGGACTCACGTGGGACTGCGTTATGAACCCTGTATGTAAAAGAATAAATCTTGTATTTATGGGGGGGCACAGGGGGTGGGTAATGTATTTAATAAATAGAATGCTGTTTATTGTGGGTCACTGTATTGTTTTTATTGTGGGTACTGGGGGTGGGGGGGGGGGGGGGTGTTTCCGCAACGGTATGTGGGTAGGCAGAATGTATATGGTGCATAGATTTTATGCATCATTTATACAATGTAAATGCAATGTACTGTGTGGATTGGAATGTTATGTTTTATATTGTAAGATCAGTTAGGATTATTAAATGTATTATTATTATTGTCTGTATGGAGAAGCGTTATTTGTAGGACAGTATGATTTTGATAACCATTCTACATGTATTTGTATATTGGTTCATCATGTGTGTGTATATACTGTGTGTATATATATATACTGTATATATATATAGCTATATATACTGTCAAAGCAGTGACCATGCAGCAAGCTTAAGCCTATAGGGAACCATGTTAAAAATGGTTATTGAGGCAAAAAGTGACACTGTGTGCTCATTTGCATGTCATTTCCCAGAATCCCTTGCTGCAGAGGAAGTGCTGTATGCTGGGTGATAATGGGGAAAGGCGGGGTTGCAGACCTGCCTAAGACATGCAGATGAGCATACAGCTATATTTGCATATTTGCTTTCCTGTGGAGGGTTTTTGTCACTTTTTTTACTCACCATAATGTAACTCAGTATTATGGTTTAGCCTATCCCATAGCCTCTCTTGCATTCCCAGTAAAATCAACCCCACACTGATGAGACCCATCAAGGTCGAAACAGCTGTCTGTGGGTGGTTTTCTGGGTATGCACCTTAACCCTGGCTGTGCTCAAAGCTGTGACCATGCAGCAAGCTTAAGCCTATAGGGAACCATGTTAAAAATGGTTATTGAGGCAAAAAGTGACACTGTGTGCTCATTTGCATGTCATTTCCCAGAATCCCTTGCTGCAGAGGAAGTGCTGTATGCTGGGTGATAATGGGGAAAGGCGGGGTTGCAGACCTGCCTAAGACATGCAGATGAGCATACAGCTATATTTGCATATTTGCTTTCCTGTGGAGGGTTTTTGTCACTTTTTTTACTCACCATAATGTAACTCAGTATTATGGTTTAGCCTATCCCATAGCCTCTCTTGCATTCCCAGTAAAATCAACCCCACACTGATGAGACCCATCAAGGTCGAAACAGCTGTCTGTGGGTGGTTTTCTGGGTATGCACCTTAACCCTGGCTGTGCTCAAAGCTGTGACCATGCAGCAAGCTTAAGCCTATAGGGAACCATGTTAAAAATGGTTATTGAGGCAAAAAGTGACACTGTGTGCTCATTTGCATGTCATTTCCCAGAATCCCTTGCTGCAGTGGAAGAGCTGTATGCTGGGTGATAATGGGGAAAGGCGGGGTTGCAGACCTGCCTAAGACATGCAGATGAGCATACAGCTATATTTGCATATTTGCTTTCCGGTGGAGGGTTTTTGTCACTTTTTTTACTCACCATAATGTAACTCAGAACTATATATATATATATATATATATATATATATATATATATACATACATGTAGAGGTATCAGTACCGTGTTAGCCGAGCTTCAATAATCAAAAAATAAATAGATGATACCGTTCTGTGGCTAACGAAATGCTTTTATTTGTGCGAGCTTTCGAGATACACTGATCTCTTCTTCCGGCGATGTTACAATGAATGAAGCAAAAGGTTACTTAAAAAACAGTGTCTCTTGGAATGTTATCTGTGCTGTTCCTTCCCCCGGTGTGGATGAGATTTATGGCTATAGGTGTCAAAAGGTAATGAAAGCAAGTGAGGAAAGAGTGTGTATGTGTATCAGTGTGAATAAAAATGAATGGGGAGCCCACAGTATATACAGTGCTTTACACAAGGTGTGTGTGGAGTGGGAGTGGATATAAATGGTGTGGGTGGGTGTGGAAATGTGAGAGTTTGTAGCACAACTAAAAGTGTGTGTGGATACTTAGTGGTCCCTATTGGTGTATAGGGATGGAAAAACAAGGAGTATTAGTATGTGTGAGAGACAGCTGTGTGTGCATACATATAGCACAGTGTATACAGACATGGTCTTTAGCGCTCATGGGACGAGAGTTCACTAGTGTCAGTAATGACTCATAAAATTTCGATCTCTGTTTAGGCCACTGCTAAGTGTCCCGAACAGTTGCATAAATTTGTATTCATGCAACCGTCTCTCTTTCGGGGTTTTAAGATTACATTTGAGTATGGCAACCCTCAGATCGTTCATCTTATGGCCAGAGTCAGAGAAATGTTCGCCAACAGGACTGTCTCTTGTACCGCGTGTGATGCTGTGGCGATGCAGGTTCATTCTTTTGTTTAGCCCCTGCCCTGTCTCACCTATGTAGTAGCAGCCCCCTGGGCATTTCATGCACATGATGAGGTACACGACATTGCTGGAAGAACAGGTGAACCTTCCTCTGATTTTGTATTCCCGATTCCTGTGTGGTATTTGTATTGTGTCCGCTGTGTAGAGCATTGCGCAGGTTTTGCATCTTGGGTCCTGGCATGGTTTTGTCCCGCATTCAGTTGTACTGCTGAATACTTTACTCCTCACCATAATATTCTTGAGATTATGGGGTTGTCTGTATGATAATAAGGGTGATTCAGGGAAGACCTGTTGCAGTCTTGTATCTTCCTGGAGGATGGGTTGTAGTTTCCTGGTGATTTTGTGTAGGGCTCCTAGGTGTTGGTTATATGTGACCACCAAAGGTACCCTGTCGCTTGTTTCCTTCTGTTTGTATTCAAGAAGATCACTTCTTGGTATTCTGGTGGCTTTGTGAATTTGCTGGTCTACAATTCTGTGGTTATATCCACGGTTTATAAAGTCTGATCTCAAGGCTTTAATCTGCTGGTCTCTGTCTGCTGTGTCGGAGCATATCCGGTTGTATCGTATGGCTTGACTGTAGATGGTTGCATGTTTGGTGTGTGTCGGGTGGAAGCTGTTGTCCCTCAAATAGCTGGCTCTGTCTGTAGGTTTGCAGTATACAGAGGTCTGTAGTTGGTTGTTCTTTATAGTAATGGTGGTGTCTAGGAAATGTACTTCATCCGTGGAATGGGTGAGTTTGAGGTTGATGGTCGGGTGGAAAGTATTGAAGTTGTCATAGAACTGTAGGAGGTCCTGTTCGCCAGAGGACCAAATCAGGAGGAATTCATTGATGTAGCGAAGGTATGTAAGGGGTTTCAAGTGACAGGTGGACAGAAAGTCACTTTCCAGTTTTGCGCAGAACAGATTGGCATACTGTGGCGCCATCCGAGTACCCATAGCGGTCCCGGTTGTCTGAAGGTATGTGTCATTTCCAAATGTGAAGTAGTTACTGTATGGGTCAGAATAAATTCGATGCATTTAGTCACTGTCTCTGTGAGTGGCTCCTGCGGTCCCAGAAAGTATCTGCAGGCTGAAATCCCATCCTCGTGGGGGATGTTGGTATAAAGTGACTCTACATCCATGGTTGCTAGCAGTGTTCCTGTTGGGAGGGGGCCAATTGCATTCAGTTTGTTTAGCAGGTCGGTGGTATCCTGGATATAGCTGGGTGTGTTCCTGACAAGTTGTTTTAGAATGCCCTCCACCCAGCCAGAAATATTCTCGGTGAGTGTGCCAGATCCAGAGATAATAGGGCGCCCAGGGTTGCCCTCTTTGTGAATTTTGGGGAGCATGTAGAATGTGCCAGGTTTTGGGTTAGCTGGTATCAGGTCCAGAATTTGTTCTCTTGTGCGGATCGGGAGTGTTTTAATGATCCTGTTGAGTTCTCGCATGTATTTTTTAGTTGGATCCTCCTGCAGTTGGGTGTAATACTTTGAATCAGAGAGTTGCCTGTGTGCTTCCCGCAGGTATGTAGAAAATGATGCAGCGCACCGCGATCCAAAAGAAGAACAGGTCTGGCCAAAAATATGTGATCTTTATTGAAGTATCATAAAATCAAGGGATGCAACCCTTCTACGCGTTTCGTGCATGGCACTTTATCAAGAAGTGCTTCCACACGATATACAGAGCGTTTATGTAACAATGGCTGCCAAATATCGCGATATCAGTGACGTCACTTTTGCGTCATGTCCAATAGAATCTAACTTATCCCGCGCATGCGCATCGCGGCTCTGAACGGGGGAATAACCAGTCCTCACGCAATCTCCCCACCACTGCAGGGGAACGCCTCTAGGGGAGTGCCACACAGGGAGGAGTGATCACAAGGGAGAATGTATCCGCCCCCATCCAGGCTCTACGTGCCTGCTGCTGGTTAGAAACAACACAAAAATCTAATAATGGCATCTAAACTATAGATGGCTAGAGAAATTGTAAGTGTCATGCCATCATATCACATATTATACCCCCATGTAGTGGGAGACCAGACTTCCAGACTCCAACCAGCTTATCATCCTAAGTGGACACCGGAGAAAGCTGAAATATGGAGCATAGTGTCTGTCCCCCAATCATGCGGATCACATATGAATAGAAAAAAAATTTTAAGCAAAAATATTAGCAAAAATCATAAACAAGAGTCAAATGTACATAAATCATTGAATGTTATTCTATGCTCCTTAATTTATATTTATGAAATAATGCTGTAAAGTCTAATGAATCTAAGATGAGTTATGTGCATTAAAAATGTGTATAGCGATACTGGGCGGCCATTTAACAAAAATCAAAACATACAATTTTATTAATTAAAAAATATATATATACATACACTGGCGACACACTTTATTCGAGCTCGGCTAGTCCCACGAATTCGGGTATACCCGGGTGTATTGAGGTTTGTGACTGTTTTCTGCCCGAGTGCATTGAGGTATTTTCCAGGCAGGGATTGAAGCATTTTATTCCCGCTGGCTGCAATACTGCACAGTATATATATATATATACTGCATTACAATTCATGAATTTATGCCATCTGGTAGACACGCGAAGCATTGCAGCCAATTAAATCCTAATCATTATTTAACAGATCAGCCGCCCGTCAGCCAGGCATGAACCCAGGCTGGGAAGGCAAACGCAACGGGGCTTGTCAGAGGTGAGGAGCGGCGCATTCCAGGTATCTGCCAGGTACATACTGGGTATTTGCTCGAATAAAGTGTGTCGGTGCAGTAACAAACACATCTAAAAACGATAAATTCGTGTAAAAACAAATGAGCATCCTTGTGATGACAATGAGACATAATTAATTCAAACAATCATATTGTATGTTTCATCTTGTGGGGTACCCAAAGAAAGTTTAGTAATCATATAAATAATGGCATTGACAATATTTGTAGATTATGCAAATTAATCAATGGCCTTAGTGACTAGAAACTAGTGACTAGAAATATGACGGCAATTTGGTATTGTATTTATAGCAAACAATGTTTTTCTTAGCTGTACATTATATTGAGCAATGATTCATTTTCTAACATATATATACATTTAGTTAATATTCTGACGTATATATACAGTTTATTCAGAAGAGACGAATCATTTGTAAAGATAGGGAATTAGGTTATAGCTAGCTATATAACCCGTTGTCCAGGGAGATTAAGTCAAAAAGAACTTACTAGTCTTTAGTAGCACAGGGAAGCTTTTCAGGGAGAGTCATAATATTATCTAAAAGAGTGTGGTATTATTGTTATCTCAAAAAGTGGTTAATGGTCCACTCTATGTTTATCCCTTCGGGAAATCTCGTTCTCAGCGTAAATATCCAAAAGGACTCTCTACAGTTCAAAGTATTCACAATATCTCCCCCTCTCTCCTTTTTTGTAATTTTCTCAATACCCAAAAACGAGAAGTTTCTGATACCCCCCTTATCACATTCTGTAAAATGCTTTGATACAGGGTGCTCTAGGTCTTTCTTCCGTATCAATCTGCAGTGCTCCTGCATCCTTGTCTTCAAGGCTCTTGTGGTCCGACCTACATATCTTTTCCCACAACCACAGCTGATCAGATAGACCACCATGTTCGTGTTACAGTTAATAAAGCTATTGATATTATACTGCTTGTGTGGACTGTGGGAAAAGACATGTCTGGATGGTCTCATAAATTCGCACATGTTGCACTGATTGCACCTGAAGGACCCCTTGGTCAGAAAACGATCAGGATTACCCAAAGGGGTGGAAATGACACTTGGTGAAATAAATGCAGCCAATGTTTTGGCACGCCTATATACACACTTTGGAACTTGCTTAGTGTATTCACATAAAATAGGATCCATTTGTAATACGTTCCAATGTTTGTTTATAATGTTCTTTACTTGACTACTGGATTTGTTGTATTGCGATATAAATATTGGACACTCTTTCTCAATCCCATGAAAATTCTTTTTTATTTTCCTGGTATCCCTCATCCTGGAGTTTTGGGGTAATAATGTTTCTCTTTCAATCTCCACTACTTCTTGGAGAGTTGATTGGAGGGTCTCCCTGTCATAACCTCTTTCAACAAATCTATTAGTCAGCGCCTCAGACTGAGTCAAGAAATCACTCATTGTGGAGCAATTCCTCCTCAGTCTGAGGTACTGACCCTTGGGTATACCCCTAATGACAGACCTGGGGTGACAGCTGTCCGCCCTCAAAAATGAGTTCCTTGAATTAATTTTTTTATAAACATCTGTTTGTATATTTTTTTCTAGATCAATATAAAACAGAATGTCCAGGTAGCTTATGTGATGTGCATGATAATTCATAGTAAAGTGAATATCTAACGTGTTATTATTTACATAATCAAAAAATGCTAATAAACTATCTGTGCTCCCGTGCCAAATAAAGATAAGGTCGTCTATGAAACGTTTGTAAAAAATAATATTGTGCCTAAAAGTGTTGGTGCTATTAAAGATGAAATTGTTTTCCCACCACCCCATGAAAAGATTGGCATAGGAGGGGGCGAAACTCGTCCCCATTGCCGTACCCCGTAGTTGCAAGTAAAATTTGTGCTCGAAAAGAAAATAATTATGTGTTAAGAGGAAAAGTATAGCTTCCATGATAAATGTGGTCATTGGTAATGAGCTACCCGGACATTCTATGAAATGACGGACAGCCGTCATGCCCAGGTCATGGCGTATAATTGAGTACAGGGAGACCACATCCATAGTTACCCACAAGAGTTCCTGGTTCCATTCCACTTCCTTCATCTTTGTCAGCAAATCGCCTGAGTCCAAGATGAAGGATGGCAGTTGCCTAACAAAAGGCTGTAGATAAGCATTGACATATCTTGACAAACCATCTCCCAAAGATCCAATACTGGAGACTATCGGCCGACCAGGAGGGTCGACCAAAGTCTTATGGATCTTTGGGAGATGGTGGTAGATGGGAATGACTGGTTTCAAATTGATTATAAACCCCGATTCATCTTTATTTAGAACATAAGTGGCTGTTCCCAAATCTACCAGATCTAACAATTCCTTTAAAAAGTATTCTGTGGGATCTCGTGGTAGCCCAGAGTAGGAGGACACATCACCAAGTTGGCGAAATGCCTCCTTGAGATAGTCAGTCCTACTCTGAACCACCACAGCGCCCCCTTTGTCTGCATACTTAATTACCAACATGTCATTATCTTGCAGAGATTTGATGGCAGCACGTTCTCCTTTATTTAGATTATCACTTCTTGGGTTGAGAAAAAGAAAAGCCCTGAGCTAGTACTCTCAGGTCCCTAATGACTAGGTTCTCGAACAATGTAAGATATGGACCTTTAATAAAGGTTGGATAAAAGATAGACTTTTCCTTTAATGTGGATTTCCAATCCCCAAGTATATATGACTCTGATACATCAATTACATTACTCTGCAAGAGAAGATCCTCCATATCTTTAACTGCACATTGATCCTTAAAAGAGCTCAGGCAGTCTGTAAATGGAGTTGGGCTTCGAGTTGTATGTATTGGTTCTAGGGGATCACCATCTAGAGTTGTCACTGTCGGGGACTCACCTCCATGAGGTTGATGATAGAATTTCTTTAACGCCATCTTGCACACAAACTTATGGACATCGACCACTGTACCAAAGAGGTCAATGTCCATAGTTGGCGCATATTTAAGTCCCTTATTGAGTAGTGAAATCTCCGACAGCGACAACTCAAACCCTGAGATATTAATTACATTATTCACATCACTTAATAGTTCTTTTTCCTTTTGTTTGCCCTTTTCCCCCCTGTGTCTCTCCCCCCCCCTCCTTGTCCTCTTTGGTCTTTTCTGAACATCATGTAGTTTTTTGACTGCTGATCTGTGTGGTAAGTGTCTAGTAATTGTACTGAGGCGGTATCCCCTCTAGATGAGCTCCCCTCTGATGAGCGTCTTTCATCTCGGGACTGGTTATTATCACCACGCTGAGGGCCGCTAGATCTATTTTCCATGTCATGAAAAGATACTGAGTGTGACGTTGGTTCTACATCAGACAGTTCAGAGTCACCACTTTGGTAATCAAAATTGCTGGGTTTTAAAATAGACTTGCTTGGAGTAGACCTCCTCGACCCTTTCCTCATTGAATCTTGCATAGACCGATCATAAACCGGTACAACTCTTTGCCAGCTGTATATTTGATTTTTTTCGTAGTCAATACGATCACGATCATATTTGCCTTGTTTTCTGATCATGATTTCTCTCTCAGCATCCTCTGTTGTTTTAGCCAAAATCTTGTCAAATTTAGAAAACCCCTCAATGTCCTTGAATCTGCGCAGTTTGTCCTGTAATTCCTTAATCTGGTTATCAAGTGTTGCTTTCTCATTAATCTTGTGTTGCAAAATCTGATCCATTAAATTGAATGAACAGGTGTTTAGTGTTTCTGTCCACCGTTCCTCAAAGGCTTTGTCAGGGAATCCAAATGTTGGGGCCTTTTTAACCCTCAAGCCTCTGGGGATTCTCTTCATTTTAAGGTAGTTTTCTGTGGCAACAATGTCCCACCAGATACGTGTTTTATAAATCAGCAGTTTTTCTAATCTTTGAAAGTAAATCCTTAAGTCTGCAACATCATTGGAATCAGTATCCACCACGCTTTCAAAGACACGAAGCGCCTTTTTTTTCCTGGAGGAATCATCCCCACAATTGAAAGTATATATTACAGGTATAGACGTGTCCTGTGTAATCTCACTGTCATCCATTATGAATTCCTTCTATTCAATCGTAATAAATGTCCATAAAAACAAACAAATGCACAGACCTGTTCTTAAATCCTGAGTTTTAGATGAGTCTCTTTCTTATAACACAGGAAATAAGTCCTCAATATATAATATCACCTGTGTATAGACACGAGCAACCTTGTAGAGAGTAAACGAAGTTGAGGTGAGATAAGGTGCTCAGAAGTGTCATATACACAGGAAGGAGGGGAGTACAGTCTGGATATTGATTGATATTAATGCATACATTTGAGTATCAACAAATTAGGGCACCAGATACCCTGAAGGTAGGGGTAGGTAGTCCAAAGACAGCCTCCTCTACCTCATTGGGTTGGCCCTGTGTACTCACTGTATTACTGCTTTCACCAGAGTATCCCCTCCATCGCGTGCTGCTGTAGAGAGTGATGTCCAGCAATGTAGAAAATGATGCAGCGCACCGCGATCCAAAAGAAGAACAGGTCTGGCCAAAAATATGTGATCTTTATTGAAGTATCATAAAATCAAGGGATGCAACCCTTCTACGCGTTTCGTGCATGGCACTTTATCAAGAAGTGCTTCCACACGATATACAGAGCGTTTATGTAACAATGGCTGCCAAATATCGCTATATCAGTGACGTCACTTTTGCGTCATGTCCAATAGAATCTAACTTATCCCGCGCATGCGCATCGCGGCTCTGAACGGGGGAATAACCAGTCCTCACGCAATCTCCCCACCACTGCAGGGGAACGCCTCTAGGGGAGTGCCACACAGGGAGGAGTGATCACAAGGGAGAATGTATCCGCCCCCATCCTGGCTCTACGTGCCTGCTGCTGGTTAGAAACAGCACAAAAATCTAATAATGGCATCTAAACTATAGATGGCTAGAGAAATTGTAAGTGTCATGCCATCATATCACATATTATACCCCCATGTAGTGGGAGACCAGACTTCCAGACTCCAACCAGCTTATCATCCTAAGTGGACACCGGAGAAAGCTGATATCGCGATATTTGGCAGCCATTGTTACATAAACGCTCTGTATATCGTGTGGAAGCACTTCTTGATAAAGTGCCATGCACGAAACACGTAGAAGGGTTGCATCCCTTGATTTTATGATACTTCAATAAAGATCACATATTTTTGGCCAGACCTGTTCTTCTTTTGGATCGCGGTGCGCTGCATCATTTTCTACATTGCTGGACATCACTCTCTACAGCAGCACGTGATGGAGGGGATACTCTGGTGAAAGCAGTAATACAGTGAGTACACAGGGCCAACCCAATGAGGTAGAGGAGGCTGTCTTTGGACTACCTACCCCTACTACCTACCCCTACCTTCAGGGTATCTGGTGCCCTAATTTGTTGATACTCAAATGTATGCATTAATATTAATCAATATCCAGACTGTACTCCCCTCCTTCCTGTGTATATGACACTTCTGAGCACCTTATCTCACCTCAACTTCGTTTACTCTCTACAAGGTTGCTCGTGTCTATACACAGGTGATATTATATATTGAGGACTTATTTCCTGTGTTATAAGAAAGAGACTCATCTAAAACTCAGGATTTAAGAACAGGTCTGTGCATTTGTTTGTTTTTATGGACATTTATTACGATTGAATAGAAGGAATTCATAATGGATGACAGTGAGATTACACAGGACACGTCTATACCTGTAATATATACTTTCAATTGTGGGGATGATTCCTCCAGGAAAAAAAAGGCGCTTCGTGTCTTTGAAAGCGTGGTGGATACTGATTCCAATGATGTTGCAGACTTAAGGATTTACTTTCAAAGATTAGAAAAACTGCTGATTTATAAAACACGTATCTGGTGGGACATTGTTGCCACAGAAAACTACCTTAAAATGAAGAGAATCCCCAGAGGCTTGAGGGTTAAAAAGGCCCCAACATTTGGATTCCCTGACAAAGCCTTTGAGGAACGGTGGACAGAAACACTAAACACCTGTTCATTCAATTTAATGGATCAGATTTTGCAACACAAGATTAATGAGAAAGCAACACTTGATAACCAGATTAAGGAATTACAGGACAACATGCGCAGATTCAAGGACATTGAGGGGTTTTCTAAATTTGACAAGATTTTGGCTAAAACAACAGAGGATGCTGAGAGAGAAATCATGATCAGAAAACAAGGCAAATATGATCGTGATCGTATTGACTACGAAAAAAATCAAATATACAGCTGGCAAAGAGTTGTACCGGTTTATGATCAGTCTATGCAAGATTCAATGAGGAAAGGGTCGAGGAGGTCTACTCCAAGCAAGTCTATTTTAAAACCCAGCAATTTTGATTACCAAAGTGGTGACTCTGAACTGTCTGATGTAGAACCAACGTCACACTCAGTATCTTTTCATGACATGGAAAATAGATCTAGCAGCCCTCAGCGTGGTGATGATAACCAGTCCCGAGATGAAAGACGCTCATCAGAGGGGAGCTCATCTAGAGGGGATACCGCCTCAGTACAATTACTAGACACTTACCACACAGATCAGCAGTCAAAAAACTACATGATGTTCAGAAAAGACCAAAGAGGACAAGGAGGGGGGGGGAGAGACACAGGGGGGAAAAGGGCAAACAAAAGGAAAAAGAACTATTAAGTGATGTGAATAATGTAATTAATATCTCAGGGTTTGAGTTGTCGCTGTCGGAGATTTCACTACTCAATAAGGGACTTAAATATGCGCCAACTATGGACATTGACCTCTTTGGTACAGTGGTCGATGTCCATAAGTTTGTGTGCAAGATGGCGTTAAAGAAATTCTATCATCAACCTCATGGAGGTGAGTCCCCGACAGTGACAACTCTAGATGGTGATCCCCTAGAACCAATACATACAACTCGAAGCCCAACTCCATTTACAGACTGCCTGAGCTCTTTTAAGGATCAATGTGCAGTTAAAGATATGGAGGATCTTCTCTTGCAGAGTAATGTAATTGATGTATCAGAGTCATATATACTTGGGGATTGGAAATCCACATTAAAGGAAAAGTCTATCTTTTATCCAACCTTTATTAAAGGTCCATATCTTACATTGTTCGAGAACCTAGTCATTAGGGACCTGAGAGTACTAGCTCAGGGCTTTTCTTTTTCTCAACTAAGAAGTGATAATCTAAATAAAGGAGAACGTGCTGCCATCAAATCTCTGCAAGATAATGACATGTTGGTAATTAAGTATGCAGACAAAGGGGGCGCTGTGGTGGTTCAGAGTAGGACTGACTATCTCAAGGAGGCATTTCGCCAACTTGGTGATGTGTCCTCCTACTCTGGGCTACCACGAGATCCCACAGAATACTTTTTAAAGGAATTGTTAGATCTGGTAGATTTGGGAACAGCCACTTATGTTCTAAATAAAGATGAATCGGGGTTTATAATCAATTTGAAACCAGTCATTCCCATCTACCACCATCTCCCAAAGATCCATAAGACTTTGGTCGACCCTCCTGGTCGGCCGATAGTCTCCAGTATTGGATCTTTGGGAGATGGTTTGTCAAGATATGTCAATGCTTATCTACAGCCTTTTGTTAGGCAACTGCCATCCTTCATCTTGGACTCAGGCGATTTGCTGACAAAGATGAAGGAAGTGGAATGGAACCAGGAACTCTTGTGGGTAACTATGGATGTGGTCTCCCTGTACTCAATTATACGCCATGACCTGGGCATGACGGCTGTCCGTCATTTCATAGAATGTCCGGGTAGCTCATTACCAATGACCACATTTATCATGGAAGCTATACTTTTCCTCTTAACACATAATTATTTTCTTTTCGGGCACAAATTTTACTTGCAACTACGGGGTACGGCAATGGGGACGAGTTTCGCCCCCTCCTATGCCAATCTTTTCATGGGGTGGTGGGAAAACAATTTCATCTTTAATAGCACCAACACTTTTAGGCACAATATTATTTTTTACAAACGTTTCATAGACGACCTTATCTTTATTTGGCACGGGAGCACAGATAGTTTATTAGCATTTTTTGATTATGTAAATAATAACACGTTAGATATTCACTTTACTATGAATTATCATGCACATCACATAAGCTACCTGGACATTCTGTTTTATATTGATCTAGAAAAAAATATACAAACAGATGTTTATAAAAAAATTAATTCAAGGAACTCATTTTTGAGGGCAGACAGCTGTCACCCCAGGTCTGTCATTAGGGGTATACCGAAGGGTCAGTACCTCAGACTGAGGAGGAATTGCTCCACAATGAGTGATTTCTTGACTCAGTCTGAGGCGCTGACTAATAGATTTGTTGAAAGAGGTTATGACAGGGAGACCCTCCAATCAACTCTCCAAGAAGTAGTGGAGATTGAAAGAGAAACATTATTACCCCAAAACTCCAGGATGAGGGATACCAGGAAAATAAAAAAGAATTTTCATGGGATTGAGAAAGAGTGTCCAATATTTATATCGCAATACAACAAATCCAGTAGTCAAGTAAAGAACATTATAAACAAACATTGGAACGTATTACAAATGGATCCTATTTTATGTGAATACACTAAGCAAGTTCCAAAGTGTGTATATAGGCGTGCCAAAACATTGGCTGCATTTATTTCACCAAGTGTCATTTCCACCCCTTTGGGTAATCCTGATCGTTTTCTGACCAAGGGGTCCTTCAGGTGCAATCAGTGCAACATGTGCGAATTTATGAGACCATCCAGACATGTCTTTTCCCACAGTCCACACAAGCAGTATAATATCAATAGCTTTATTAACTGTAACACGAACATGGTGGTCTATCTGATCAGCTGTGGTTGTGGGAAAAGATATGTAGGTCGGACCACAAGAGCCTTGAAGACAAGGATGCAGGAGCACTGCAGATTGATACGGAAGAAAGACCTAGAGCACCCTGTATCAAAGCATTTTACAGAATGTGATAAGGGGGGTATCAGAAACTTCTCGTTTTTGGGTATTGAGAAAATTACAAAAAAGGAGAGAGGGGGAGATATTGTGAATACTTTGAACTGTAGAGAGTCCTTTTGGATATTTACGCTGAGAACGAGATTTCCCGAAGGGATAAACATAGAGTGGACCATTAACCACTTTTTGAGATAACAATAATACCACACTCTTTTAGATAATATTATGACTCTCCCTGAAAAGCTTCCCTGTGCTACTAAAGACTAGTAAGTTCTTTTTGACTTAATCTCCCTGGACAACGGGTTATATAGCTAGCTATAACCTAATTCCCTATCTTTACAAATGATTCGTCTCTTCTGAATAAACTGTATATATACGTCAGAATATTAACTAAATGTATATATATGTTAGAAAATGAATCATTGCTCAATATAATGTACAGCTAAGAAAAACATTGTTTGCTATAAATACAATACCAAATTGCCGTCATATTTCTAGTCACTAGTTTCTAGTCACTAAGGCCATTGATTCATTTGCATAATCTACAAATATTGTCAATGCCATTATTTATATGATTACTAAACTTTCTTTGGGTACCCCACAAGATGAAACATACAATATGATTGTTTGAATTAATTATGTCTCATTGTCATCACAAGGATGCTCATTTGTTTTTACACGAATTTATCGTTTTTAGATGTGTTTGTTATGTATATATATATTTTTTAATTAATAAAATTGTATGTTTTGATTTTTGTTAAATGGCCGCCCAGTATCGCTATACACATTTTTAATGCACATAACTCATCTTAGATTCATTAGACTTTACAGCATTATTTCATAAATATAAATTAAGGAGCATAGAATAACATTCAATGATTTATGTACATTTGACTCTTGTTTATGATTTTTGCTAATATTTTTGCTTAAAATTTTTTTTCTATTCATATGTGATCCGCATGATTGGGGGACAGACACTATGCTCCATATTTCAGCTTTCTCCGGTGTCCACTTAGGATGATAAGCTGGTTGGAGTCTGGAAGTCTGGTCTCCCACTACATGGGGGTATAATATGTGATATGATGGCATGACACTTACAATTTCTCTAGCCATCTATAGTTTAGATGCCATTATTAGATTTTTGTGTTGTTTCTAACCAGCAGCAGGCACGTAGAGCCTGGATGGGGGCGGATACATTCTCCCTTGTGATCACTCCTCCCTGTGTGGCACTCCCCTAGAGGCGTTCCCCTGCAGTGGTGGGGAGATTGCGTGAGGACTGGTTATTCCCCCGTTCAGAGCCGCGATGCGCATGCGCGGGATAAGTTAGATTCTATTGGACATGACGCAAAAGTGACGTCACTGATATCGCGATATTTGGCAGCCATTGTTACATAAACGCTCTGTATATCGTGTGGAAGCACTTCTTGATAAAGTGCCATGCACGAAACGCGTAGAAGGGTTGCATCCCTTGATTTTATGATACTTCAATAAAGATCACATATTTTTGGCCAGACCTGTTCTTCTTTTGGATCGCGGTGCGCTGCATCATTTTCTACATTGCTGGACATCACTCTCTACAGCAGCACGCGATGGAGGGGATACTCTGGTGAAAGCAGTAATACAGTGAGTACACAGGGCCAACCCAATGAGGTAGAGGAGGCTGTCTTTGGACTACCTACCCCTACCTTCAGGGTATCTGGTGCCCTAATTTGTTGATACTCAAATGTATGCATTAATATCAATCAATATCCAGACTGTACTCCCCTCCTTCCTGTGTATATGACACTTCTGAGCACCTTATCTCACCTCAACTTCGTTTGCTTCCCGCAGGTAGTCTGTGGTGTTCATTATGACCACTGCTCCTCCCTTGTCTGCAGGTTTGATTGTTATGTTGTGGTTGGCCTTTAGCGATTCTATGGCTCTCCTCTCCATCTGTGTCAGATTATATGTTTGTTTCCTTACTTTGTCCAGGATGGTGGTTTTGGCGCTGTGTCTGAAGCTTTCAATGTACCGGTCCAATGTGGGGTTGCGCCCAGTTTGTGGGATCCAGTTTGATTTTTGCTTTTCCCTGCTCATGTGCAGCGGCTATCCTTCTGCAGTGTTGGCATAATCTTGGTTGGGTCTGTCATGGAAGAACTCCTTAAGACGCAGCCTTCTGAAGAATTCTTCCAGGTCACTGCACAGCTCAATCTTGTCCATAGGCTTGGTAGGGCAGAATGTGAGACCCTTTGATAATACTGAGGACTCTGCTTGATTAGGTGTGTAGTCTGAGAGGTTAACAGTGCAGTCCTGCTGTTGGTGACTGTCAATGTTTGTATTATTAGTGGTTGTGCTGGCTGCTGCAGAGTATCTCATTCTTAGCCTCAGTCTGTGCAGTTTCTTTTCCTTATTGCTGATTAGACCCTTCAGGAGTTTTTCATGGAATATTTGGAGTCCTCTCCATGTGTCTATGTGTATTTCTCCTGTCTCCAGGATGCTGTCTATTGTCGCCTTTGTCTTTCTCCTGTTGCTGTAACAGATGCTGATCAGATGGTTCCTTAATCTTTCTGAGTTCCTGGTGCACAGTTGTTGGGAGAATTTTGTGTTGTATGTGGTGGAGCCACACAAGGTGTGTGTGGAGTGGGAGTGGATATAAATGGTGTGGGTGGGTGTGGAAATGTGAGTGTTTGTAGCACAACTAAAAGTGTGTGTGGATACTTAGTGGTCCCTATTGGTGTATAGGGATGGAAAAACAAGGAGTATTAGTATGTGTGAGAGACAGCTGTGTGTCATTTTTATTCACACTGATACACATACACACTCTTTCCTCACTTGCTTTCATTACCTTTTGACACCTCTAGCCATAAATCTCATCCACACCGGGGGAAGGAACAGCACAGATAACATTCCAAGAGACACTGTTTTTTAAGTAACCTTTTGCTTCATTCATTGTAACATCGCCGGAAGAAGAGATCAGTGTATCTCGAAAGCTCGCACAAATAAAAGCATTTCGTTAGCCACAGAACGGTATCATCTATTTATTTTTTGATTATTGAAGCTCGGCTAACACGGTACTGATACCTCTACATGAAAATATGGAAGATACCACATTGTACCGCACTCAAATGAAGCTAAAGGATTTACTGAAAAAACAGGCACAACTAGACAGCGATATCATCTTCCTCAGCAAATGCAAGAAGGAGCATCTGATCCCAAAAGGACTCGTCCTCAAAAACCCACTTGCCACCACATACAACACAAAATTCTCCCAACAACTGTGCACCAGGAACTCAGAAAGATTAAGGAACCATCTGATCAACATCTGTTACAGCAACAGGAGAAAGACAAAGGCGACAATAGACAGCATCCTGGAGACAGGAGAAATACACATAGACACATGGAGAGGACTCCAAATATTCCATGAAAAACTCCTGAAGGGTCTTATCAGCAATAAGGAAAAGAAACTGCACAGACTGAGGCTAAGAATGAGATACTCTGCAGCAGCCAGCACAACCACTAATAATACAAACATTGACAGTCACCAACAGCAGGACTGCACTGTTAACCTCTCAGACTACACACCTAATCAAGCAGAGTCCTCAGTATTATCAACGGGTCTCACATTCTGCCCTACCAAGCCAATGGACAAGATTGAGCTGTGCAGTGACCTGGAAGAATTCTTCAGAAGGCTGCGTCTTAAGGAGTTCTTCCATGACAGACCCAACCAAGATTATGCCAACACTGCAGAAGGCGAGCCGCTGAACATGAGCAGGGAAAAGCAAAAATCAAACTGGATCCCACAAACTGGGCGCAACCCCACATTGGACCGGTACATTGAAAGCTTCAGACACAGCGCCAAAACCACCATTCTGGACAAAGTAAGGAAACAAACATATAATCTGACACAGATGGAGAGGAGAGCCATAGAATCGCTAAAGGCCAACCACAACATAACAATCAAACCTGCAGACAAGGGAGGAGCAGTGGTCATAATGAACACCACAGACTACCTGCGGGAAGCACACAGGCAACTCTGATTCAAAGTATTACACCCAACTGCAGGAGGATCCAACTAAAAAATACATGCGAGAACTCAACAGGATCATTAAAACACTCCCGATCCGCACAAGAGAACAAATTCTGGACCTGATACCAGCTAACCCAAAACCTGGCACATTCTACATGCTCCCCAAAATTCACAAAGAGGGCAACCCTGGGCGCCCTATTATCTCTGGATCTGGCACACTCACCGAGAATATTTCTGGCTGGGTGGAGGGCATTCTAAAACCACTTGTCAGGAACACACCCAGCTATATCCAGGATACCACCGACCTGCTAAACAAACTGAATGCAATTGGCCCCCTCCCAACAGGAACACTGCTAGCAACCATGGATGTAGAGTCACTTTATACCAACATCCCCCACGAGGATGGGATTTCAGCCTGCAGATACTTTCTGGGACCGCAGGAGCCACTCACAGAGACAGTGACTAAATGCATCGAATTTATTCTGACCCATAACTACTTCACATTTGGAAATGACACATACCTTCAGACAACCGGGACCGCTATGGGTACTCGGATGGCGCCACAGTATGCCAATCTGTTCTGCGCAAAACTGGAAAGTGACTTTCTGTCCACCTGTCACTTGAAACCCCTTACATACCTTCGCTACATCGATGACATCCTCCTGATTTGGACCTCTGGCGAACAGGACCTCCTACAGTTCTATGACAACTTCAATACTTTCCACCCCACCATCAACCTCAAACTCACCCATTCCACGGATGAAGTACATTTCCTAGACACCACCATTACTATAAAGAACAACCAACTACAGACCTCTGTATACTGCAAACCTACAGACAGAGCCAGCTATTTGAGGGACAACAGCTTCCACCCGACACACACCAAACATGCAACCATCTACAGTCAAGCCATACGATACAACCGGATATGCTCCGACACAGCAGACAGAGACCAGCGGATTAAAGCCTTGAGATCAGACTTTATAAACCGTGGATATAACCACAGAATTGTAGACCAGCAAATTCACAAAGCCACCAGAATACCAAGAAGTGATCTTCTTGAATACAAACAGAAGGAGACAAGCGACAGGGTACCTTTGGTGGTCACATATAACCCACACCTAGGAGCCCTACGCAAGATCGCCAGGAAACTACAACCCATCCTCCAGGAAGATACAAGACTGCAACAGGTCTTCCCTGAAGCACCCTTATTATCATACAGACAACCCCATAATCTCAAGAATATTATGGTGAGGAGTAAAGTATTCAGCAGTACAACTGAATGCGGGACAAAACCATGCCAGGACCCAAGATGCAAAACCTGCGCAATGCTCTACACAGCGGACACAATACAAATACCACACAGGAATCTGGAATACAAAATCAGAGGAAGGTTCACCTGTTCTTCCAGCAATGTCGTGTACCTCATCATGTGCATGAAATGCCCAGGGGGCTGCTACTACATAGGTGAGACAGGGCAGGGGCTAAACAAGAGAATGAACCTGCATCGCCACAGCATCACACGCGGTACAAGAGACAGTCCTGTTGGCGAACATTTCTCTGACTCTGGCCATAAGATGAACGATCTGAGGGTTGCCATACTCAAATGTAATCTTAAAACCCCGAAAGAGAGACGGTTGCATGAATACAAATTTATGCAACTGTTCGGGACACTTAGCAGTGGCCTAAACAGAGATCGAAATTTTATGAGTCATTACTGACACTAGTGAACTCTCGTCCCATGAGCGCTAAAGACCATGTCTGTATACACTGTGCTATATGTATGCACACACAGCTGTCTCTCACACATACTAATACTCCTTGTTTTTCCATCCCTATACACCAATAGGGACCACTAAGTATCCACACACACTTTTAGTTGTGCTACAAACTCTCACATTTCCACACCCACCCACACCATTTATATCCACTCCCACTCCACACACACCTTGTGTAAAGCACTGTATATACTGTGGGCTCCCCATTCATTTTTATTCACACTGATACACATACACACTCTTTCCTCACTTGCTTTCATTACCTTTTGACACCTCTAGCCATAAATCTCATCCACACCGGGGGAAGGAACAGCACAGATAACATTCCAAGAGACACTGTTTTTTAAGTAACCTTTTGCTTCATTCATTGTAACATCGCCGGAAGAAGAGATCAGTGTATCTCGAAAGCTCGCACAAATAAAAGCATTTCGTTAGCCACAGAACGGTATCATCTATTTATTTTTTGATTTTATATATATATATATATATTTATGTGTGTATATATACACAGTATATATATACACATTATATACTGTATATGTATAGGGATTGTTAATATATATATACTGTATATATACAGTATATATACAGTATATATTTATTTATCTTCATGTATTTATTTATTTATTTAGATTTATTTATTTATTAATTGTGGGGCTACTGTGTGTGAATTTTTTTTATTGTGGGTAGCGGGGATGGGTGAAGGGGGTGTTTGGCCCTTGGTGTGAGTTTAGGACTTGCGGGGGGGTTGCGAGTGCACTTAACCCCTTCACGGCCGTAGCAGTTAGTACCGCTACGGTCGTGAAGGGGTTAAGTGCGCCCGCTACTCCCCCGCAAGCCCTAAACAACCACCGATGGTTCTAATACCCCCTTCACCCACCCCCACTACCCACAATAAAAAAAATTCACACACAGCAGCAGCAGCACAATTAATAAATAAATCTAAATAAATAAATAAATAAATGAATATAAATAAATACATTTAAAATACATTTTTATTGATAGTGTAGATGTGCAGAGGGTCTCCAGAGCAGAACCGCACTGGTTTCAGGTCTGGGGACCCCCTGCTCCCCAAGATACAGGCCCCTTTAGGGGGTGCCGGTATCCCTCTGCTCTGCTTGGTTTACAAGCCGCGATCACGTGATCGGGCCCTTTAAACGCAGAGGGATACCGGCACCTCATAAAGGGGGCTGTATCTCGGGGAGCAGGGGGTCCCCCGACCTGAAACCAACGCGGTTCAACTCCGGAGACCCCCTGCACATCTACACTATAAATAAAAATGTATTTCAAATGTATTTATTTATAGTCATTTATTTATTTATTTAGATTTATTTATTTATTTTTTGGCGGCTGCTGTGTGTGAGTTTTTTTTTATTGTGGGTAGCGGGGGTGGGTGAAGGGGGTATTAGCCCCAACGGTGCTTGTTTAGGGCTTGCGGGGGGGTAGCGGGAGGGCTTAACCCCTTCATGACCGTAGCGGTATTAACTGCTACGGTCGTGAAGCGGTTAAGTGCCCCCGCAACCCCCCCGCAAGTCCTAAACTCACACCAAGGGCCAAATACCCCCCTCACCCACCCCCGCTACCCACAATAAAGCGGGCACGGTGAGTAAACCCCTTCATTGCCTTAGCGGCTATCCGCTATGGTAAAGAAGCAGCATTTCTGTATTTTTAATAATATTGTGCAGGAGCAGGGGGGGTACCTGAGCATTAATTTCTGGCTCAGGGAACCCCCTGCTCACTGTACAATATTATTAAAATACAGAAATGCTGCTTCATTACCGTAGCACATAGCCGCTAAGGTAAGGAACGAGTGTTTATTTATATATGTTTTTTATTCATACTGTACATGTGCAGAGGGTCTCCGGAGCAGAAACGTTTTGGTTTTAGGTCTGGGGATCCCCTGCTTCCCGAGATACAGGCCCCTTTAGGGGGTGCCGGTATCCCTCTGCTTTGTTTACAGGCCACGATCACGTGATCGGGACCTTTAAACCAAGCAGAGGGATACCGGCACCTCATAAAGGGGGCTGTATCTCGGGAAGCAGGGGGTCCCCAGACCTGAAACCAACGCGGTTCAGCTCCGGAGACCCCCTGCACATCCACACTATCAATAAAAATGTATTTTAAATCATTTTTAATGTGCCGATGTTTGCGCAGAGAGAGCAGCGGTTCTCTCTCTGCTGCAAACACATCTCGCCCCCCCGGCCTATAGTATCATTGATGTGCATATACAGTACTGTATGTGTACTGTATGTTAGGGGTTATAGGGGTTGTTGTTATACAGTATATACTGTATATATACAGTATATACTGCATTTACAATTCATGAATTTCTCGGCTTCAAAGACAACAGCTCGCAAACGCCCCCATGCGTTTTTACATGGCATTGCAGTATTGCAGCCAGCCGGAATAAAATGCTTAAATCACAGCCGCGGAAATAACGCTATACACCCCGGGAGAAAATGACACAAAACCGCACATCACCGGGGTCCTCTGAAATTCGCGGAGCTAGCCAAGTAAGAATAAAGTTGGTCGCCAGTGTATGCACTACCTCAGGCTAGGCTAACTCTCTCTCTGTATGCTGTACTTGATCTCCTCCATTATGTGCTCTGTGGTTATGGGTCTGGTTACTGGCTAGAGTACTCTGGCTTCTCCATGCAGTACTTTGGGTGTCACCTACTGTTGGCCTACACCTAGCGCAGACCCACCCAGGAGTTCCTGACCTGCGTTAACTAGGCTACCCCATGAGCATGGCGTCCTAGGACCAGCTGCCTCAAGGTGACTAGAACAGCAATAGCCCTGTCTCCAGATCTACCTTACTCCATATCAGGCCATAGGGTGTACTTTGCGAGCGACCATGGTGCTCGTGACTACCCCTAGGCTTCCTTCCATTCCGCAGCACATTACTGGTAGCATACATTTCCTTTCTCATTCAGCCTAGCTAAAGCCTGTCCTGATGAGATCTCAGCAGCGCCTCCATTGTAACGGTGTTTCCCTGGGCCCCACTCATACTGATCCCTATGTGAGGAAACTGCCCCAGTTACATGTCATGTCGTGTGGTGCACCTGCTGGCTGACAGGACTCCTGAGTCTCCCGCTTCATGGTATTGGGGATTTCACCAAGACTGGCTTGTGAGATAGTGCTGAGATCGTACTCACAGTTGGTACAGCGCCTCCATCTCTTCCAGGTCCCCACGACAGCAGGGAGGAGTCTCTGGAAGAGAACCCCTGGGTGCAGCTTGTCCCTGATTAACTCCTGTCTCAGGCAAGAAGGTTCTTTGCATCTTTATTTACATCCTCCATGGCAGACTGCCCATCATAGCGGCCGGCACTTAGCTGCACATGTTCAAGGTTGCTCACCTCAAGGAAGTTCCTGACTTCTAATAGAGAAAGGGAATAGTCTGTATCCTCTACCCTAAGGGAGGGCCACAATCTGTGCTAGAGCCCTGGCACCATGTGGGGTCAGCTTGTCACACTCTGCAACACTTGATAGACTCAACCTGAATGCAGAGAACACTGCAGACAGAGACACTAACTTTAGGAAGTGATGCATATTATATAGCTCCAGGATGCACCACCCCTATGTCACTGTAAGTGGACACAGAGCATGTGTCACTTCCTTTGCTACATATTAAACCTCACATGGTGTTGAGGGCAAAACCTCATGATTACTCCTGGCAAACCTGCCCTCTTAACAGGAATTACTGCACAGAAGGAGAGAGGCATGTAACCCCAAAATTACACAGGGCTACACAATATATAGGGTGCACTACCAGGAATCTCAAACCAGGTTTCGCAGAACATATTACCAATATCCAAAAAGGATTTCTGCAGCACAATTTGTCCAAACATTTTGCTGACCAACACAATAAAAATCCTGCAGGCATTATGTGTATCGGAATAGATGAAGTACCAAACAATTGGAGAGGAGGAGACACTATCAATGCCATATCCAAACTTGAGACTAGATGGATACACACTGTGAAAACTCTAGTACCACTAGGTCTTAATGTGGACATTGATTTAGGTGCATTCCTAATTCAATAACATATTAAATCTTATTCACAGTCTATCACCTATTATTTAATGATGCATATAATTATCATAATGCCTGCAATTTTTACATACATAGTTACATAGTAGATGAGGTTGAAAAAAGACAAACGTCCATCAAGTTCAATCTACAGTGGCGGCAGAGTTTATTCTAACTCGGCCGCCACCGCAATGTGCGGGTAGACGCGGCTTACCTTTTTTTTTTCCGGCGTACCGCTCGTCAGCTGGGCACTGGTCACGTGCGCCAGGCATCCCGAGGACGCCAGGCATCCCCGAAGATGCCAAGCATCCCCAAAGGAGGCTGCAGGTAAGGGGGTATTTTATTTTTGGCAGCGTGGAGCGGGCCGGAACAGTCAGGGGGTCGCGAGGGGAAGGGAAGGGGGAGGGGAAGATGCGGCTAGGATGGGCTGGCACACTCCATGTTCGGCGCCAGCCCGAAAAGACCCGCGGGACAAGACGGGCAAAAGTTAGAATAGGATGTGCCGCAGTAGTATGTTAAATTTAGACAACAGATACTTTATCCTATATCTATACTTCTTTATTGATCCAGAGGAAGGCAAACAAAAAAAATCAGATTACTCCCTGGATCAATAATCTTCCCATGTTAACTTATTTGGTATATACCTGTATACCTTTCCTTTCTAAAAGATGTCCAACCTTTTTATGAACAAAGCTATTGCATCTGCCTTCTCAGTCTCCATGGGTATTAATTCCACATTTTAACTGTAAAGAACCCTTTCTGTTGTTGCTGGTGAAATGTGTCCTTTGTACTGCCCTTGGGATGAATAGTTATTTTGAAAGCACCTTGTACTGTCCCTGAATATATTTGTATATAGTTATCATATCCCCTCTTAGATGCCTCTTTTGTAATGTAAATAAATCTAATTGCTCATCCCCTTTATTAATTTGGTGGCTCTTCTCTGCACTCTCTCTAGTTCCATAATGTCTTTTCTAAGGATTGGTGCCCAAAATTCCATATTCCAATGTTCCATATTCAAGGTGCGGTCTTACTAATGCTTTGTAAAGGGGCATAATAATGTTAACTTCCCTACTATCGATTGCCCGTTTAATGCAAGATAAGATCTTGTTTGCATTTGCAGCTACTGCATACCTTTGGGAACTATTGCTAAGCCTGCTGTCTACAAGCACTCCTAAATTCTTCTCCATCAAGGATTCCCCCAATTTTTCCCCATTTCATTTGTATGTCGCCTATTTATTCTTGCTTCCCAAATGCTTAACCTTACATTTATCTGTATTATGCCACATTTGCCATTTACCTGCCCAAGTGTCCAGTCTCTCAGATGGAAACTTTGCTCTTGATGCCAACCTCACGGTCATTAATAAACAATTAATAAACAAGTTAAAAGGCCGGGGTCCCAGTACCGATCCCTGAGGTACTCCACTCACGACTTGAGCCCAACCTCAAAAAGTTCCATTTATGACAACCCTCTGTTGTCTGTCCTTTAACCAGATTTCAATCCAGGTGCATATATTATAACTGAGTCCAATTTTCTTTATTTTGTACATCAACCTCTTGTGTGATATTGTATCAAAAGCCTTTGCAAAATCTAAGTAGACCACATCAACTGCATTACCCTGGTCTAATTCCTACTTACCTCCTCAAAGAAACAAATAAGGTTAGTTTGGCATGCTCTATCCTTCATAAATCCATGCTGACTATTAATAATAATTTTGTTTTCCATTAGGTATTCCTGAATATTATCCCTGTATTAAAACTTCAAGAAGTTTCCCCACTATTGAAGTCAGGCTTACAGGTCTGTAATTTCATGGTTGTGATCTAGCTCCCTTTTTAAATATAGGCACCGCATCTGCTTTACGCCAATCTTGTGGTACATTAACTGCATTACCCTGGTCTAAATTCCTACTTACCTCCTCAAAGAAACAAATACGAACAGGACGGGTAGAGAGGAGACACTGAAGTAGTTGAAGGATGTAAGAATAGAACTTAATCTACTCCTTACCTCCCAGGCTGAAAAGACATTGAAAAGGAATTTTTTTGAAAAGGTGAACAAGCCAGATACCATGCTGGCAGATAAAATCTGCAACAGACAATCCAACTATACAATTCACGCAATTAAGACTAGGGAAGGAAAGTTAACCTCAAATCCCAAACACATAGTTGAGGAGTTTAGAACATATTATCAAGGGCTGTATGATGGGAAGAAGGTGAAGCATAACGCTAATACGAGTAAGGCACTAGAGACTTTCCTAGCAGACTCGGATTTGCCCAGGTTGACGATGTTGGAGCGGGAGTTCCTGGAGAATGAGTTCACAGCGCAAGAACTGTTAGAGGTAGTTACTAATCTGAAACCTGCAAAAGCTCCAGGCCCAGGCAGATTCTCAAATTTATATTACAAAAAATATATTGGGATTCTGACCCCTTATTTGTTAAAGATGTACAATAATATCCTGGAGGGGGGGGTCTTTCTCGGACCAGATGCTGCAGGCGTCCATCTCTGTGATTCATAAGCAGGGGAAAGACCCCACAAATTGCCCAAGTTATCGGCCGATCTCACTGATTAATTCGGATGTAAAAATCTACTCAAAAATTGATGGCCAATAGATTGAGTACTATTCTACCCAGGCTGATTCACCCGGATCAAGTTGGTTTCATTAAAGGTAGACAAGCGGCCGATACCAGGAGGGTTATTGATATTATAGATTACATAAATACCAACAAGATCCCAGGAATTATATTAAGCTTAGATGCAGAGAAAGCCTTCGATAGAATAGACTGGCCGTACCTGGATGCCACACTTGTGGCGTTTGGATTTGGGGATAGATTCTTGAAGGCAATTAAAGCATTATATACGAATCCTATGGCACGGGTAGTTCACCAGGAATTCCCGTCAGGATATCTCAAAATTAAGAGTGGCACAAGACAGGGCTGCCCATTATCGCCCTTGTTGTTCGCCTTATGCATGGAGCCACTAGCAGTCCGGATTAGAGATAACATGGACATTACAGGGATCCAAATTCATTCCCAGGAACACAAGACAGCATTGTATGCAGATGATGTCATCCTGCCGCTGTCCAGGCCCCTAGTCTCTCTACCCAATCTTTTTGACCTGTTGGAAAAATTTAACAGGATATCAGGATTCAAGATAAATCAGGCGAAATCTGAAGCCATGAGTCTAAATCTCCCAAAAGATACAGAAAAACTAATAGAGATTAATTTTAATTTTAATTGGCAACCCAAAGCTATTAAGTACCTAGAGGTCAATTTGACCAAGGAAGTAAACCTGTTATATAAGGCAAATTATCCTAAACTCTTGTAGTACCTGAAGAGAGAGTTAAAAGAATGGGCATCGTATGGTATCTCATGGATTGGAAGAATTTATAGTGTTAAAATGAAACTTCTTACCAGATTATTGTACCTCTTTCAGACGCTTCCCATACCCATAGATAATGCAGATATTAGGGACATGCAGACAAAGGTTCTTAATTTTATTTGGAAAAACAAAAAAGCATGAATAAAGGCTAGAATAATGATGAGGTCCATAAACACAGGCGGACTGGCGGTACCTTGCTTGTTCTCATATTATAGAGCGGCCCAATTAAGTCAAATTATCCAATGGCATCTAGATCCGAAAGTACGCAGATGGGTGGGCATAGAGAGCGAACTATGCGCCCCACTAGAAATTAGTAACTTAATTTGGTACCCAAAATCTCGGCTCAAAGAGATAAAGAAACCGCTAGCCTCAATGAACAACTCAATTGCAATCTGGGAGACCACTAAATTTAGATGTGCTCTGACTACGAGGCACTCGCTGATGGCCCCATTGTGGGGGAACCCGGATTTTGCCCCGGGGATGGAAGAAGGGGGATTTACATGTTGGAGGGAGGGAGGGTACAGGAGATTGAAGGATCTGGAGGGCAGGGACACAATCAAAACATTTAGCCAAATTCAGCAGGATAAGGACATTCTCAACACTGAATTTTGTAGATATCTCCAGATCAGGGCATTTTATATCAAACACATAAATCTTCCTAAGGTGACAAATTTTGAGACGCTCTGTACACGAGGGCATGACACAGGGGGACTCACATCTAGACTGTATGGGGAGGTGATCGATCCTGGTAACAGCCACGGACTGAGACTAGGTTACATGTCGCAGTGGGAGGCAGAATTAGGGAGGACGCTAGAGGACGAAGAATGGACAAAGATATTTGAGGCGGCAGCAAAGAGTTCGATCTGCACGACGTTAAAGGAGAACTCATATAAGGTATTAATGAGGTGGTATCTCACCCCAGTCAAATTATCTAAATTTGTACCAGGTTACTCCCCCTTGTGTCCTAGACAATGTGGAGAGCCAGGAGACTTGTTGCACATGCTGTGGTCCTGCCCTCGTTTGGTCCCAATATGGGAACAGATTCGGGATTGGTTACAGAGGATCTTGGGCCTCGAAGTTCCCCGGGATCCCTGGCTGTTTCTGCTAAACAAGCCATTGGAAGGTCTGTCACGGGCAGGTAACAAAATGATCGTTCACTTTGCAACGGCAATGAGGTGTGAGACCGCAGCATTGTGGAAACAGAACACGATTCCAACAATTGAAAAGATTCAGAACAGAATTTGGTTTGCCTGCCAGATGAAGAAGCTGACGAGTTTGGTCAACGACACTGGCTCAAATTTCCAAAAGGCCTGGTTGCCGTGGTTAGCACAAACAGACATCCCAGGGGCGAACAATGCCTCCATTTGGCTATGATAGGAATAAGTGAGTTCTCCTGTGACAGACGGCACTCAGGGAGGAGGGGGAGGTATAGCAACAGGCCTAGATAAGGAACGATTGGGTTGGGAAGTTAAGGCAAAACTTCTATATAAAAAAAGCTTGCGAAGGTATAAGAAGCTGCAAAGGTCTCCCGCACCAGAATCAAAAGAAGGATGGAGAAGTGTAGAGACGTGACAAGGATGGCATTGGATTGAAGCTCCTCGGTGACCCAACCCCCATACCTCTCTTCCCCAGTGTGTCTTTCCCCCCCCTGTGCATGTTGGATGTGCGATTGGTGTTTGCGTCGTGTCAGCTCAGACAGATATGGACCAGCTACAGAGCTTATGGAGTGTTCTATAATGTGCAAAAATGTCTGTATCCTTTGAAAAATCAATAAATATAAAGTTGAAAAAATAAAAAAGAAACAAATAAGGTTAGTTTGGCATGATCTATCCTTCATAAATCCATGCTGACTATTACTAATAATTTTCCATTAGGTAGTACTGAATATTATCCTGTATTAAACCTTCAAGTAGTTTCCCCACTATTGAAGGCTTACAGGTCTGTAATTCCCTGGTTTTGATCTAGCTCCCTTTTTTTTCTATAACATAAGTTTTTATTGGTCTCATACACAGATGTCAACATACATTGCTTACAGACAATATATATACCTTAGTCTGTACATGAGGCCATTTTCCAATCATATCGTGACGGTAACATAATAAAAACAATGAGTGTTAAAGAATAAAAAGGGTAAATGACACATTGGGGATAAGACAAGGGGGGTAAGGGTGGGTAGGGGAGGCCGCCTTAACGTCTGCGATGTTTGTAGGTAAACGTCAGGCTCATCCGGTTCAAGCTGCGTGGGTAAGAGATCCTCTTTGTTCCCGCTGCGTAACTAATTTCTATGTTGCTGGGCCCATTTCTGTCTGTGTAGTCCAGGCATGTCAAACTTGCGGCCCGCGGGCCGCATGCGGCCCACACCGAGTATCTGTGCGGCCCACCCAATGTGTCCCGGTTACGGCGGTGGTGAAGAGGATGCGGCAGCTGGTAAGTATTCTCTGTGTGAGTGAATGCTGCAGGTGATTGGATGAAGGGCTGCATGGGTTTGAATGAAGGAGGCGGGGACTTAGAATGCTGGCCAGGTCAGAGGAAGCCGGTGGGCGGGGCTTCCGCTTTGTGCAGAGCACACGGTGAGTGTGTCTCTGCCTTCCCGCTCCTCTGCCTGCTGCACGATGTTCCCCGCTGGGCGGGCAGCCACAGGGACCCAGGGCAGAGGCGCTCACCCCCCTTGCCGCTGACCCCCCTTGCCGCTGACCCCCCTTGCCGCTCACCCCTTTGGCGCTCACCCCCCCCTTGCCGCTCACCCCCTTTCTGTGCCAAACCCCCTTGCACCCTTGGCGCTCCCTTTGCCCCGGTCCGCATGTTGCGGAAGATGGGCGTGGGGGCGGGCAGTGGTGGTGCGCGATCGCGAGGCTCAAAAAGCAGGCCTTTCTTCTGTCCCCTGCCCCCCCCCCCATCCATCCGTCCATTGCTGTTCTCCACTTTGTGTGTGTCTGGGGTGTGGGGGGGAGTGTGTGTGGGGGGGGAGTGTGTGTGGGGGGTGGGGGGGAGTGTGTGGGGGGGTTGGGGGGAGTGTGTGTGGGGGGTGGGGGTGAGGGGGGTCGGGGGGGAGGGGGGTGGGGTGGGGGGATGGAGTGTGTGTATGTGGGAGGGGGGAGTGTGTGTATGTGGGGGGGAGTGTGTGTATGTGGGTGGGAGTGTGTGTATGTGGGTGGGAGTGTGTGTATGTGGGGGGGGAATGTGTGTATGTGGGGGGGAGTGTGTGTATGTGGGGGGGGAGTGTGTGTATGTGGGGGGGAGTGTGTGTATGTGGGGGGGGGAGTGTGTGTATGTGGGGGGGGGGGAGTGTGTGTATGTGGGGGGGGAGTGTGTGTATGTGGGGGGGGAGTGTGTGTATGTGGGGGGGAGTGTGTGTATGTGGGGGGGGGAGTGTGTGTATGGGGGGGGATGGAGTGTGTGTATGTGGGGGGGGTGTGTGTATGTGGAGGGGGGGAGTGTGTGTATGTGGGGGGGGAGTGTGTGTATGTGGGGGGGAGTGTGTGTATGTGGGGGGGGAGTGTGTATGTGGGGGGGAGTGTGTGTATGTGGGGGGGGGAGTGTGTGTATGTGGGGGGGGAGTGTGTGTATGTGGGGGGGGGGGAGTGTGTGTATGTGGGGGGGAGTGTGTGTATGTGGGGGGGGGAGTGTGTGTATGTGGGGGGGGGAGTGTGTGTATGTGGGGGGGAGTGTGTGTATGTGGGGGGGGAGTGTGTGTATGTGGGGGGGAGTGTGTGTATGTGGGGGGGAATGTGTGTATGTGGGGGGGAGTGTGTGTATGTGGGGGGGGGAGTGTGTGTTATGGGGGGGGAGTGTGTGTATGTGGGGGGGAGTGTGTGTATGTGGGGGGGGAGTATGTGTATGTGGGGGGGGGAGTGTGTGTATGTGGGGGGGGAGTGTGTGCATGTGGGGGGGGAGTGTGTACATGTGGGGGGGAGTGTGTGTATGTGGGGGGTGGGGGAGTGTGTGTATGTGGGGGGGTGGGGGAGTGTGTGAATGTGGTGGGTGGGGACTGTGTGTATGTGGGGGGGGGGAGAGAGTGTGTGTGGGGGGGGAGAGAGAGTGTGTGTGGGGGGGGGAGAGAGTGTGTGTTTGGGGGGGGAGAGAGAGTGTGTGTGTGTGTGTGTGTGTGGGGGGGGGGAGTGTGTATCAGTGGCTGTGTGTGTTTGTGCGTGTGTGTGTGTGTGTGTGTCTGTGCAGGCCAGCAGAGACTGTGTGGGTGTCGGTGTGTGGTCAGTGTCTTTGTTGGTCTGTCTGTGTGTGTGTCTGTAGGTCAGTGGCTGTGTTCGTCTGTGCAGGACAGAGAGAGAATGGGGGGGAGAGAAGAGAGGGGGGAGAGAGAGAGAAGAGGGGATTGAGCGAATGTGGGGGGGGAAGGGAGATGGATGGGGAGACAGAGAATAGAGGGGATTGAGCGAATGGCGGTGGGGAGGGAAGGGAGAGAGAATAAGGGGAGACAATGGGAGAGGGTGAGAGAAAATGGGGGGGAAGTAGAGAGAGAATGAGGACATGGCCGCCAACAGGCCCGGTGAGTCAGTCAACCACCCTCTCTCGCTCTCCCCACCCTCTCTCCCCCACCTCTCGCTCTCTCTCCCCCACCCTCTCTCTCTCTCCCCCACCCTCTCTCTCTCTCCCACACCCTCTCTCTCTCTCTCTCTCCACCCCTCTCTCTCTCTCCCCCACCCTCTCTCAGCGCTCTCTCTCTCTCTCTCCCACCCTCTCTCATCTCTCCCCCACCCTCTCTCTCTCCTCCCCCACCCTCTCTCTCTCTCTCTCTCCCACCCATTCTCACTCTCTCTCCACCCTCTCTCTCTCTCCCCACCCTCTCTCTCTCTCCTCCACTTTCTCTCTCTCTCCCCCCACCCTCTCTCTCCCCCACCCTCTCTCTCTCCCCCACGCTCTCTCTCTCCCACCCTCTCATCTCTCACCCTCTCTCTCTCTCTCCCACCCTCTCACTCTATCTCCCACCCTCTCTCTCTCCCTCTCCCCCACCTTCTCTCTCTTTCTCCCCCACCTCTCTCCCTCCCCCACCTCTCTCTCTCTCTCCCACTCTCTCCTCCTCTCACTCTCTCTCCCCACCCTCTCTCTCTCTCCCCACCCGCTCTCTCTCTCTCTCTCCCACCCTCTCTCTCTCCCACCCTCTCTCTCCCCCATCCTCTCTCTCCTCCCCCACCCTCTCTCTCTCTTCCCCCCCACCCTCTCTCTCTCTCCCCCATCCTCTCTCTCTCTCCCCACCCTCTCTCTCACTCCCCCACCCTCTCTCTCTCTCCCCACAACCCTCTCTCTCTCCCCTCTCTCCCCCCCCCTCTCTCCCCCACCCTCTCTCTCTCCCACCCTCTCTCTCTCTCTCTCTCTCTCTCTCTCTCTCTCTCTCTCTCTCTCCCACCCTCTCTCTCTCTCTCCCACCCTCTCTCTCTCCCACCTCTCTCTCTCCCACCCTCTCTCTCTCCCACCCCCTCTCTCTCTCTCCCCCCCTCTCTCTCTACCACCCTCTCTCTCTCCCACCCTCTCTCTCTCCCACCCTCTCCTCTCTCCCACCCTCTCTCTGCTCTCTCTCTCTCTCTCTCCCACTCTCTCTCCCACCCTCTCTCTCTCTCTCTCTCTCTCTCTCTCTCTCTCTCTCTCTCTCTCCACAACCTTTCTCTCTCCACCACCCTCTCTCTCTCCCACCCTCTCTCTCTCCCCCTCTCTCTCTCCTCCCCCCCTCTTTCTCTCCCCCACCCTCTCTCTCTCCCACCCTCTCTCTCCCACCCTCTCTCTCCCACCCTCTCTCTCTCTCTCCCACCCTCTCTCTCCCACCCTCTCTCTCTCTCCCACCCCCTCTCTCTCTCTCCACCCTCTCTCTCTCCCACCCTCTCTCTCACTCCCACCCTCTCTCTCTCGCTCCCACCCTCCCTCTCCTCCCCCAGCCCTCTCTCTCTCCCACCCTCTCTCTCTCTCTCCCACCCTCTCTCTCTTCCACCCTCTCTCTCTCCCACCCTCTCTCTCTATCTCCCACCCACTCTCTCTATCTCCCACCCTCTCTCTCTCCCTCTCCTCCACCTTCTCTATCTCTCTCCCCACCTTCTCTCTCTCTCTCCCCACCCTCTCTCTCTCTCTCCCCCACCTTCTCTGTCTCTCCCCCACCCTCTCTCTCTCTTCCTCTCCCCCACCTTCTCTCTCTCTCCCTCTCCCCCACCTTCTCACTCTCTCCCCCACCCTCTCTCTCTCCCCCACCCTCTCTCTCTCTCTCTCTCTCTCTCTCCTCTCTCTCTCTCTCTCCCACCCTCTCTCTCTCCCACCCTCTCTCTCTCCCACCCTCTCTCTCTATCTCCCACCCTCTCTCTCCCTCTCCCCCACCTTCTCTCTCTCTCTCCTCCACCTTCTCTCTGTCTCTCCCCACCTTCTCTCTCTCTCTCCCACTCTCTCTCTCTCTCTCTCTCTCTCTCTCTCTCTCTCTCTCTCTCTCTCTCTCCCACCCTCTCTCTCTCCCACTCTCTCCCTCTCCCACCCTCTCTCTCTCTCTCCAACCCTCTCTTTCTCTCCCACCCCTCTCTTTCTCTCCCACCCTCTCTCTCTCTCCCCCACCCTCTCTCTCT